>NC_133103.1:43375400-43550436 GCF_022965805.1 Primulina eburnea | reverse complement strand
GAAACAACTGGGAGTAGAAACAAGTCAGTGACTCTGACCACTTCAGTGTCGCAACATCAACTCCAACTTTCGTGCATTCCACACAAATGCGGGCAGCTTAACCAACATTAACACTGCACACTAATCGTCTTTATACCTCGTATGGAGATGATAGACAGATAGCTCAAGGCCTTGACCCACTCGACAGCAACTAGAGGATCGGTGCTACCTGCGAATCCGGTGGATCCATTCTTTGAAAGTAGAAAAGACGGCATCAGTGCCAACGGCCTGAGCAACTTGACCTTCACTTGGCTCGACCCTGACCTGCTCCTTGCAATCGGAGCAATCTGAATCTGATCGCTATGCACCTTAGCCTGCTCCTTAGCAACTGCCGAACTCGTCGCAACTCCTCGAGGAAGAACTATCCTCACCCTCTGCTGCCTTACGCTTAGGAGGCATTACTCTACAATTGCTCACAAGAACAATCAATAAATATAACAATGGATAGATGCAAGAAAACATTACCCGGACAGTTGAAGTAACGACGAAGTCAATGCATTGGTCCGAAGAACACCGCTCTGATACCAAATGTGACACCCTGACCCGATACAATAAAATACAGCGGAATTAAAATTTTCTTTCAAACATGGAAGGAGTTTCAAAATACATTTTATAAAGTGTTTACAAAATAACAACTGATATTCCAATGACATAACAAAATACAAAATATCATTAGTGTGATCATGTTACAAAATGGTACAAATAATCATCCTTCCAATCTTCGTATGCTATGACCCCCATCCACAGTCAACGTCCCGGTCCGTCGCTCTTATATGCATACATGAAAATAACTGAAATGAGATAAAATCTCAGAAGTGGAACTCTTACATAGCAATGTACATAGTATACACTGTAAAACATGGCTTTTAAATCATAAATACCATCGACTCTGAAACATGAATAACGTAGCAATAACTGAGCAATGCAATAGCAATAGATAGCAATACGATGGTATTTCTCTTTTCTATGGTTGGATTGATATCAATAGCTATCGGTAACTGTGGTTGCCAATATCCCATCGATATAAATCGATAACTGTGAGGGGATAAAAGCCTATGGTCGATGATCATCTAATTGCATGCAATGCCATGGCTATGATAATCAATCCAATAAAACTTTGAATTCTCAATGAATTAAGGCCGTCGTTCGCAATCTCATAATATTTTGTATTCCCTTATAACAATGGTGAGACATACAATGCCTCCAATAGAAATCAATTGAAATGAATACATAGCAATGGATCAATGGAAGGGAATAACACTTTGAAACCTTTAAAACACAATACATATAATATCATGTGAGCAAAAAGATGAAATTCCACTTACAAACCAATAGAACACCTCAAATAAGCTCTTGGTACACCACCTACAACAATAATCCATAAATAACACACAATATCAACTCTAGATCCACAAGACAAGCCAAATAATCCATTAAACAACTCAAACATCAACATCCAAAATAACCCTTAACTCAAAACCTCGTTAGAATCGCACCAAAAACTTACCTAAGCTTCCTTATCCCACGGAGAACGATGATCTCAAGTCGGAAATCGAAACAAGCCAGAATAAAGGTGGGGAAGCAATTGAAATGGATGAAAACCTTGCAATGGAGAGAAAATCGGTAAAGAAGAGAAGGAATGGATAAGGTATGGCCAACAACTCCCAAAAAGTGACTTAAAAACTCGCCCACTACACCGCGGGTGCGCAACACAAGCACCGCGGGTGCGCCATGCCTCGGCATACAAAATAATTCTCAGGCACGCACCGCGGGTGCGGTGCTACAATTACCGCGGGGGCGGTGCACACCGCGGGTGCGGTCCTTGCATGCGCGGTGTGCGGTCTGCCACGGCCCTAAAAATGCAAAATGATGAATAGTCAAACCGCGGGGGCACTCATCTAAGAGCGGGGTGCACTCTACTCACGGCAATGAACGTAACAAACTCAACTAAAATCGATCCGAAACGCTTAAAGAAACACAATCAAACACCAACTAATACCTCAAATAAATAATAACCAATTTTGTTGTGGATAGATTCTCTAAGATGGCACATTTTATAGCTTGTCATAAAACCGATGATGCTTCAAACATTGCGGATTTGTTCTTTAGAGAAGTCGTTAGGTTGCATGGCATGCCTAGGACTATTGTTTCTGGTCGCGATGTTAAATTCTTGAGTTACTTTTGGAAGACTTTATGGGCTAAACTTGGCACAAAATTGTTGTTTTCTACTACTTGTCATCCTCAAACGGATGGACAAACTGAAGTTGTCAATAGAACTTTGGGAACACTTTTGCGTGCTATTCTTAAAAAGAACTTGGATTGACATTTCTATGGACTTTATTTTGGGGTTGCCTAGGACTAAGAAGGGGAGGGATTCTATTTTTGTTGTTGTGGATAGATTCTCTAAGATGGCACATTTTATAGCTTGTCATAAAACCGATGATGCTTCAAACATTGCGGATTTGTTCTTTAGAGAAGTCGTTAGGTTGCATGGCATGCCTAGGACTATTGTTTCTGGTCGCGATGTTAAATTCTTGAGTTACTTTTGGAAGACTTTATGGGCTAAACTTGGCACAAAATTGTTGTTTTCTACTACTTGTCATCCTCAAACGGATGGACAAACTGAAGTTGTCAATAGAACTTTGGGAACACTTTTGCGTGCTATTCTTAAAAAGAACTTGGATTGACATTTCTATGGACTTTATTTTGGGGTTGCCTAGGACTAAGAAGGGGAGGGATTCTATTTTTGTTGTTGTGGATAGATTCTCTAAGATGGCACATTTTATAGCTTGTCATAAAACCGATGATGCTTCAAACATTGCGGATTTGTTCTTTAGAGAAGTCGTTAGGTTGCATGGCATGCCTAGGACTATTGTTTCTGGTCGCGATGTTAAATTCTTGAGTTACTTTTGGAAGACTTTATGGGCTAAACTTGGCACAAAATTGTTGTTTTCTACTACTTGTCATCCTCAAACGGATGGACAAACTGAAGTTGTCAATAGAACTTTGGGAACACTTTTGCGTGCTATTCTTAAAAAGAACTTGGATTGACATTTCTATGGACTTTATTTTGGGGTTGCCTAGGACTAAGAAGGGGAGGGATTCTATTTTTGTTGTTGTGGATAGATTCTCTAAGATGGCACATTTTATAGCTTGTCATAAAACCGATGATGCTTCAAACATTGCGGATTTGTTCTTTAGAGAAGTCGTTAGGTTGCATGGCATGCCTAGGACTATTGTTTCTGGTCGCGATGTTAAATTCTTGAGTTACTTTTGGAAGACTTTATGGGCTAAACTTGGCACAAAATTGTTGTTTTCTACTACTTGTCATCCTCAAACGGATGGACAAACTGAAGTTGTCAATAGAACTTTGGGAACACTTTTGCGTGCTATTCTTAAAAAGAACTTGGATTGACATTTCTATGGACTTTATTTTGGGGTTGCCTAGGACTAAGAAGGGGAGGGATTCTATTTTTGTTGTTGTGGATAGATTCTCTAAGATGGCACATTTTATAGCTTGTCATAAAACCGATGATGCTTCAAACATTGCGGATTTGTTCTTTAGAGAAGTCGTTAGGTTGCATGGCATGCCTAGGACTATTGTTTCTGGTCGCGATGTTAAATTCTTGAGTTACTTTTGGAAGACTTTATGGGCTAAACTTGGCACAAAATTGTTGTTTTCTACTACTTGTCATCCTCAAACGGATGGACAAACTGAAGTTGTCAATAGAACTTTGGGAACACTTTTGCGTGCTATTCTTAAAAAGAACTTGGATTGACATTTCTATGGACTTTATTTTGGGGTTGCCTAGGACTAAGAAGGGGAGGGATTCTATTTTTGTTGTTGTGGATAGATTCTCTAAGATGGCACATTTTATAGCTTGTCATAAAACCGATGATGCTTCAAACATTGCGGATTTGTTCTTTAGAGAAGTCGTTAGGTTGCATGGCATGCCTAGGACTATTGTTTCTGGTCGCGATGTTAAATTCTTGAGTTACTTTTGGAAGACTTTATGGGCTAAACTTGGCACAAAATTGTTGTTTTCTACTACTTGTCATCCTCAAACGGATGGACAAACTGAAGTTGTCAATAGAACTTTGGGAACACTTTTGCGTGCTATTCTTAAAAAGAACTTGGATTGACATTTCTATGGACTTTATTTTGGGGTTGCCTAGGACTAAGAAGGGGAGGGATTCTATTTTTGTTGTTGTGGATAGATTCTCTAAGATGGCACATTTTATAGCTTGTCATAAAACCGATGATGCTTCAAACATTGCGGATTTGTTCTTTAGAGAAGTCGTTAGGTTGCATGGCATGCCTAGGACTATTGTTTCTGGTCGCGATGTTAAATTCTTGAGTTACTTTTGGAAGACTTTATGGGCTAAACTTGGCACAAAATTGTTGTTTTCTACTACTTGTCATCCTCAAACGGATGGACAAACTGAAGTTGTCAATAGAACTTTGGGAACACTTTTGCGTGCTATTCTTAAAAAGAACTTGGATTGACATTTCTATGGACTTTATTTTGGGGTTGCCTAGGACTAAGAAGGGGAGGGATTCTATTTTTGTTGTTGTGGATAGATTCTCTAAGATGGCACATTTTATAGCTTGTCATAAAACCGATGATGCTTCAAACATTGCGGATTTGTTCTTTAGAGAAGTCGTTAGGTTGCATGGCATGCCTAGGACTATTGTTTCTGGTCGCGATGTTAAATTCTTGAGTTACTTTTGGAAGACTTTATGGGCTAAACTTGGCACAAAATTGTTGTTTTCTACTACTTGTCATCCTCAAACGGATGGACAAACTGAAGTTGTCAATAGAACTTTGGGAACACTTTTGCGTGCTATTCTTAAAAAGAACTTGGATTGACATTTCTATGGACTTTATTTTGGGTTGCCTAGGACTAAGAAGGGGAGGGATTCTATTTTTGTTGTTGTGGATAGATTCTCTAAGATGGCACATTTTATAGCTTGTCATAAAACCGATGATGCTTCAAACATTGCGGATTTGTTCTTTAGAGAAGTCGTTAGGTTGCATGGCATGCCTAGGACTATTGTTTCTGGTCGCGATGTTAAATTCTTGAGTTACTTTTGGAAGACTTTATGGGCTAAACTTGGCACAAAATTGTTGTTTTCTACTACTTGTCATCCTCAAACGGATGGACAAACTGAAGTTGTCAATAGAACTTTGGGAACACTTTTGCGTGCTATTCTTAAAAAGAACTTGGATTGACATTTCTATGGACTTTATTTTGGGGTTGCCTAGGACTAAGAAGGGGAGGGATTCTATTTTTGTTGTTGTGGATAGATTCTCTAAGATGGCACATTTTATAGCTTGTCATAAAACCGATGATGCTTCAAACATTGCGGATTTGTTCTTTAGAGAAGTCGTTAGGTTGCATGGCATGCCTAGGACTATTGTTTCTGGTCGCGATGTTAAATTCTTGAGTTACTTTTGGAAGACTTTATGGGCTAAACTTGGCACAAAATTGTTGTTTTCTACTACTTGTCATCCTCAAACGGATGGACAAACTGAAGTTGTCAATAGAACTTTGGGAACACTTTTGCGTGCTATTCTTAAAAAGAACTTGGATTGACATTTCTATGGACTTTATTTTGGGGTTGCCTAGGACTAAGAAGGGGAGGGATTCTATTTTTGTTGTTGTGGATAGATTCTCTAAGATGGCACATTTTATAGCTTGTCATAAAACCGATGATGCTTCAAACATTGCGGATTTGTTCTTTAGAGAAGTCGTTAGGTTGCATGGCATGCCTAGGACTATTGTTTCTGGTCGCGATGTTAAATTCTTGAGTTACTTTTGGAAGACTTTATGGGCTAAACTTGGCACAAAATTGTTGTTTTCTACTACTTGTCATCCTCAAACGGATGGACAAACTGAAGTTGTCAATAGAACTTTGGGAACACTTTTGCGTGCTATTCTTAAAAAGAACTTGGATTGACATTTCTATGGACTTTATTTTGGGGTTGCCTAGGACTAAGAAGGGGAGGGATTCTATTTTTGTTGTTGTGGATAGATTCTCTAAGATGGCACATTTTATAGCTTGTCATAAAACCGATGATGCTTCAAACATTGCGGATTTGTTCTTTAGAGAAGTCGTTAGGTTGCATGGCATGCCTAGGACTATTGTTTCTGGTCGCGATGTTAAATTCTTGAGTTACTTTTGGAAGACTTTATGGGCTAAACTTGGCACAAAATTGTTGTTTTCTACTACTTGTCATCCTCAAACGGATGGACAAACTGAAGTTGTCAATAGAACTTTGGGAACACTTTTGCGTGCTATTCTTAAAAAGAACTTGGATTGACATTTCTATGGACTTTATTTTGGGGTTGCCTAGGACTAAGAAGGGGAGGGATTCTATTTTTGTTGTTGTGGATAGATTCTCTAAGATGGCACATTTTATAGCTTGTCATAAAACCGATGATGCTTCAAACATTGCGGATTTGTTCTTTAGAGAAGTCGTTAGGTTGCATGGCATGCCTAGGACTATTGTTTCTGGTCGCGATGTTAAATTCTTGAGTTACTTTTGGAAGACTTTATGGGCTAAACTTGGCACAAAATTGTTGTTTTCTACTACTTGTCATCCTCAAACGGATGGACAAACTGAAGTTGTCAATAGAACTTTGGGAACACTTTTGCGTGCTATTCTTAAAAAGAACTTGGATTGACATTTCTATGGACTTTATTTTGGGGTTGCCTAGGACTAAGAAGGGGAGGGATTCTATTTTTGTTGTTGTGGATAGATTCTCTAAGATGGCACATTTTATAGCTTGTCATAAAACCGATGATGCTTCAAACATTGCGGATTTGTTCTTTAGAGAAGTCGTTAGGTTGCATGGCATGCCTAGGACTATTGTTTCTGGTCGCGATGTTAAATTCTTGAGTTACTTTTGGAAGACTTTATGGGCTAAACTTGGCACAAAATTGTTGTTTTCTACTACTTGTCATCCTCAAACGGATGGACAAACTGAAGTTGTCAATAGAACTTTGGGAACACTTTTGCGTGCTATTCTTAAAAAGAACTTGGATTGACATTTCTATGGACTTTATTTTGGGGTTGCCTAGGACTAAGAAGGGGAGGGATTCTATTTTTGTTGTTGTGGATAGATTCTCTAAGATGGCACATTTTATAGCTTGTCATAAAACCGATGATGCTTCAAACATTGCGGATTTGTTCTTTAGAGAAGTCGTTAGGTTGCATGGCATGCCTAGGACTATTGTTTCTGGTCGCGATGTTAAATTCTTGAGTTACTTTTGGAAGACTTTATGGGCTAAACTTGGCACAAAATTGTTGTTTTCTACTACTTGTCATCCTCAAACGGATGGACAAACTGAAGTTGTCAATAGAACTTTGGGAACACTTTTGCGTGCTATTCTTAAAAAGAACTTGGATTGACATTTCTATGGACTTTATTTTGGGGTTGCCTAGGACTAAGAAGGGGAGGGATTCTATTTTTGTTGTTGTGGATAGATTCTCTAAGATGGCACATTTTATAGCTTGTCATAAAACCGATGATGCTTCAAACATTGCGGATTTGTTCTTTAGAGAAGTCGTTAGGTTGCATGGCATGCCTAGGACTATTGTTTCTGGTCGCGATTAAATTCTTGAGTTACTTTTGGAAGACTTTATGGGCTAAACTTGGCACAAAATTGTTGTTTTCTACTACTTGTCATCCTCAAACGGATGGACAAACTGAAGTTGTCAATAGAACTTTGGGAACACTTTTGCGTGCTATTCTTAAAAAGAACTTGGATTGACATTTCTATGGACTTTATTTTGGGGTTGCCTAGGACTAAGAAGGGGAGGGATTCTATTTTTGTTGTTGTGGATAGATTCTCTAAGATGGCACATTTTATAGCTTGTCATAAAACCGATGATGCTTCAAACATTGCGGATTTGTTCTTTAGAGAAGTCGTTAGGTTGCATGGCATGCCTAGGACTATTGTTTCTGGTCGCGATGTTAAATTCTTGAGTTACTTTTGGAAGACTTTATGGGCTAAACTTGGCACAAAATTGTTGTTTTCTACTACTTGTCATCCTCAAACGGATGGACAAACTGAAGTTGTCAATAGAACTTTGGGAACACTTTTGCGTGCTATTCTTAAAAAGAACTTGGATTGACATTTCTATGGACTTTATTTTGGGGTTGCCTAGGACTAAGAAGGGGAGGGATTCTATTTTTGTTGTTGTGGATAGATTCTCTAAGATGGCACATTTTATAGCTTGTCATAAAACCGATGATGCTTCAAACATTGCGGATTTGTTCTTTAGAGAAGTCGTTAGGTTGCATGGCATGCCTAGGACTATTGTTTCTGGTCGCGATGTTAAATTCTTGAGTTACTTTTGGAAGACTTTATGGGCTAAACTTGGCACAAAATTGTTGTTTTCTACTACTTGTCATCCTCAAACGGATGGACAAACTGAAGTTGTCAATAGAACTTTGGGAACACTTTTGCGTGCTATTCTTAAAAAGAACTTGGATTGACATTTCTATGGACTTTATTTTGGGGTTGCCTAGGACTAAGAAGGGGAGGGATTCTATTTTTGTTGTTGTGGATAGATTCTCTAAGATGGCACATTTTATAGCTTGTCATAAAACCGATGATGCTTCAAACATTGCGGATTTGTTCTTTAGAGAAGTCGTTAGGTTGCATGGCATGCCTAGGACTATTGTTTCTGGTCGCGATGTTAAATTCTTGAGTTACTTTTGGAAGACTTTATGGGCTAAACTTGGCACAAAATTGTTGTTTTCTACTACTTGTCATCCTCAAACGGATGGACAAACTGAAGTTGTCAATAGAACTTTGGGAACACTTTTGCGTGCTATTCTTAAAAAGAACTTGGATTGACATTTCTATGGACTTTATTTTGGGGTTGCCTAGGACTAAGAAGGGGAGGGATTCTATTTTTGTTGTTGTGGATAGATTCTCTAAGATGGCACATTTTATAGCTTGTCATAAAACCGATGATGCTTCAAACATTGCGGATTTGTTCTTTAGAGAAGTCGTTAGGTTGCATGGCATGCCTAGGACTATTGTTTCTGGTCGCGATGTTAAATTCTTGAGTTACTTTTGGAAGACTTTATGGGCTAAACTTGGCACAAAATTGTTGTTTTCTACTACTTGTCATCCTCAAACGGATGGACAAACTGAAGTTGTCAATAGAACTTTGGGAACACTTTTGCGTGCTATTCTTAAAAAGAACTTGGATTGACATTTCTATGGACTTTATTTTGGGGTTGCCTAGGACTAAGAAGGGGAGGGATTCTATTTTTGTTGTTGTGGATAGATTCTCTAAGATGGCACATTTTATAGCTTGTCATAAAACCGATGATGCTTCAAACATTGCGGATTTGTTCTTTAGAGAAGTCGTTAGGTTGCATGGCATGCCTAGGACTATTGTTTCTGGTCGCGATGTTAAATTCTTGAGTTACTTTTGGAAGACTTTATGGGCTAAACTTGGCACAAAATTGTTGTTTTCTACTACTTGTCATCCTCAAACGGATGGACAAACTGAAGTTGTCAATAGAACTTTGGGAACACTTTTGCGTGCTATTCTTAAAAAGAACTTGGATTGACATTTCTATGGACTTTATTTTGGGGTTGCCTAGGACTAAGAAGGGAGGGATTCTATTTTTGTTGTTGTGGATAGATTCTCTAAGATGGCACATTTTATAGCTTGTCATAAAACCGATGATGCTTCAAACATTGCGGATTTGTTCTTTAGAGAAGTCGTTAGGTTGCATGGCATGCCTAGGACTATTGTTTCTGGTCGCGATGTTAAATTCTTGAGTTACTTTTGGAAGACTTTATGGGCTAAACTTGGCACAAAATTGTTGTTTTCTACTACTTGTCATCCTCAAACGGATGGACAAACTGAAGTTGTCAATAGAACTTTGGGAACACTTTTGCGTGCTATTCTTAAAAAGAACTTGGATTGACATTTCTATGGACTTTATTTTGGGGTTGCCTAGGACTAAGAAGGGGAGGGATTCTATTTTTGTTGTTGTGGATAGATTCTCTAAGATGGCACATTTTATAGCTTGTCATAAAACCGATGATGCTTCAAACATTGCGGATTTGTTCTTTAGAGAAGTCGTTAGGTTGCATGGCATGCCTAGGACTATTGTTTCTGGTCGCGATGTTAAATTCTTGAGTTACTTTTGGAAGACTTTATGGGCTAAACTTGGCACAAAATTGTTGTTTTCTACTACTTGTCATCCTCAAACGGATGGACAAACTGAAGTTGTCAATAGAACTTTGGGAACACTTTTGCGTGCTATTCTTAAAAAGAACTTGGATTGACATTTCTATGGACTTTATTTTGGGGTTGCCTAGGACTAAGAAGGGAGGGATTCTATTTTTGTTGTTGTGGATAGATTCTCTAAGATGACACATTTTATAGCTTGTCATAAAACCGATGATGCTTCAAACATTGCGGATTTGTTCTTTAGAGAAGTCGCTTAGGTTGCATGGCATGCCTAGGACTATTGTTTCTGGTCGCGATGTTAAATTCTTGAGTTACTTTTGGAAGACTTTATGGGCTAAACTTGGCACAAAATTGTTGTTTTCTACTACTTGTCATCCTCAAACGGATGGACAAACTGAAGTTGTCAATAGAACTTTGGGAACACTTTTGCGTGCTATTCTTAAAAAGAACTTGGATTGACATTTCTATGGACTTTATTTTGGGGTTGCCTAGGACTAAGAAGGGGAGGGATTCTATTTTTGTTGTTGTGGATAGATCTCTGTGACACCCCGATCCTCTTTTAAAATAAATACGCAGCGGAAATAAAATTTTCTCTTTAAAATATACGGAAGGAGTTTCAAAATACATTTCATCAAATATCTTTACAAAATAAATACATGATCATTTAAATGACATAACAAAAACAAAATATCATTCCTATGATCATGCCAAAATCCTCCTTCCAACGGTGTATGCATATGACCCCCGATCTACAGTCAACGTCCCGAGGCACCACTCTGATCTGCATCACATGAAAATAACTGAAATGAGAATAAATCTCAGCAAGTGGAACTCTTATATAACAATGAACAATAACTCTGTAAAACATCTCTTTGAAATCATAAATACCATCAACTCTGAACTGTAAACTCTGAATATCAATAATATAGCAATAGCATAAAATATGATGGTATTTCTCTTTTGCTCTGGGGATTGATATCAATAGTATCTCTGCTCTGGGGTTGCTCGTATCCCAAATCGATATAAATACCGATAACTCTGAGGGATATAAGCCTCTGGGCGATGATCATCTAATATTGCATGCAATCTCTGACTATGTATTTATCAATCCGAAAACATTTAAACTCTTCTCTGGTTTTAACAATCACTTTGAACTCTATATATCTCTTTGTATTCCCTTTAATCAATAATGAGACATACAATGCCTCCAATACATATAACAATACATACTATGGATCAAATGAAAGGGAATAACACAATAAACTCTTTGAAACACATACATATAAAATCATGTGAGCAAAAGGAATGAATTTCCACTTACAAACCACAACAAACACCTCAACTTAGCTCTTGATCACCACCTACAACAAATAATCCACAAATAACACCAATATCAACTAAATATCCAAGATTACAAGCTAAATAATCCATAAATCCACATAAACAACCAACCTAAACAACTCTTAATTTACAACCTTAACAGAATCGCACCAAAAACTTACCCAAGCTTCCTAGCACCAAGGAGAACGTCGATCTCAAGTCGAAATTCCAAACAAACGCTTGAATCGAAGATAGGAAGTGAAAGAAATGACCAAAAACCCTAGAAATGGAGAGAAAAGTCGAGAATGGAGGAGAAAAGAAAGGGAAAGTATGGCCAACCACTCCAAAAAGTAGCTTAAAAACTCGCCCATACCTTCACCGCGGGTGCGCCAACACAAGGACCGCGGGTGCGCAATGGCTACGGCATCTCAAAAAATTCTGGAACACGAACAGCGCGGGTGCGGCGACGCAAGCAGCGCGGGTGCGGTCTCTACCGCAGGGGCGGTCTCTACATCACCGCGGGTGCGGTGTGCTCACGGCATTCCAACTCCAAAACAGCACAGTACACCGCGGGGGCACTCCAGTTAAGAGCGCGGGTGCACTCAAGCCACGGCCAAGCACTATTCCCATGCAACTAAAATCGATCCGAAACTCTGAAACGAACAACCAACATCAACTAACACCTCAAGACAATAAAACTAACAATACTATAGCCCAAAAATACAACTCTGAACATCTAATCAAATATCCCAAATAACAAACGAAACTTAAATCGTACCGTACACTGGGCTCGGCTATTACAATCTCCCCCCCTTAAGGGAATTTCGTCCGCGAAATTGACGTCACGGCACGAACAACTCAGGATACTTCTCTCTCATCTCATCCTCTGGTTCCCACGTAGCCTCCTCTAACAAATGGTTCCTCCAAAGAACTTTGACAATGCCGATCTCTTTGTTCCTCAGAACTCTAACTGTGCGATCCAAAATCTGAATCGGAATCTCTTGATATGTCAAATTCGGCGTCAAGTCCAATGGCTCATGGCGTAGAACATGGGAAGGATCTGCAACATACTTCCTGAGCATCGAAACGTGAAACACATTATGAACTCTGTCAAGATCTGGAGGTAGGGCTAATCTGTAGGCTCTGTCACCAACTCTGTCCAAAATCTCGAATGGACCAATAAATCTAGGACTCAACTTGCCCTTCTTGCCAAATCTCATCACACCCTTGAGAGGTGCTATCTTCAGAAACACGTGGTCGCCAATCTCGAACTGCAAAGGTCTGCGACGAACATCTGCATAGCTCTTCTGTCTGGACTGGGCAGTCTTCATCCTTTCTCTGATAACAGCAACAACATCAGCAGTCTGCTGGACCAACTCTGGTCCCAACATCTTCCTCTCACCAACCTCGTCCCAATACAAGGGAGACCTGCACTTCCTGCCATAAAGTGCCTCATACGGTGCCATGCCAATCGTCGCCTGGTAGCTATTATTATAAGTGAACTCAGCCAAAGGCAACAAAGAATCCCAGCTACCTGGAAAGTCTATAGTACACGCTCTGAGCATATCCTCAAGAATCTGAATGACTCTCTCTGACTGACCATCACTCTGAGGATGATAGGCTGTACTGAACGCTAATCGCGAACCCATAGCTCTGTGCAAACTCTTCCAAAACTCTGAAGTAAATCTGGGGTCACGATCAGACACGATCGACACAGGAACACCATGAAGTCTAACAATCTCTGCTATGTAGTCCTCGGCATACTGGTTCATCGAATACGTCGTCTTGACTGGAAGAAAGTGCGCTGACTTAGTCAATCTATCAACGATAACCCAAATAGAATTGAAACCTCTCCGCACTCTGGGAAGACCAGTCACGAAATCCATCGTAATATGCTCCCACTTCCACTGAGGAATCGGCAACGACAACAATGTCCCAGCAGGTCTCTGGTGCTCAATCTTCACCTGCTGACAAGTAAGGCACTGAGAAATGAACACGGCAACATCCTTCTTCATACCTGGCCACCAGTAGAGTCGACGAAGATCCTGATACATCTTCGTACTGCCTGGATGAATCGAATACGGCGCGGTATGAGCCTCTGTCAGAATATCTCTACGAATATCGTCGCCAGAAGGAACACAAATACGACCTCTGAAAGTCACCAAACCATCACCATTCAAGGCAAACTCTGAATTACCTCTAATCTCTGCTCTATCTCTCAACTCTGTCAACTGAACATCAGTCGACTGCTCTCTACGAATCCTGTCCGTCAATGAAGATCGAATAACTAACGCTGAAAGACGAGCAATGGTGCCTGGAATCACCAGATCAATATCCTCTCTCTGCAAATCCATCAGTAACGGTCTCTGAATCAAAGAACTCAATGAAACACTCGACTTGCGGCTTAAAGCATCAGCCACAACATTCGCCTTCCCTGGGTGATAACTGATAGTCACATCGTAATCCTTGACAAGCTCTAACCACCTCCTCTGCCGCATATTGAGCTCTTTCTGCGAGAACAGATACTTCAAACTCTTGTGGTCTGTGAAGATCTCACACTTTTCGCCATACAGATAATGTCTCCAAATCTTAAGGGCGAAAACCACAGCTGCTAGCTCCAAATCGTGCGTCGGATAATTCTTCTCATAATCCTTCAACTGGCGAGAAGCATAGGCAATGACCTTACCTCTCTGCATCAACACTGCACCGAGACCCTTCTTCGACGCATCGGTAAAGACCACAAAATCCTCTGAACCACTGGGCAATGCGAGAATAGGAGCTGACGTCAATCTATCCTTCAACTCCTGAAATGCGCTCTGGCAATCTATAGACCACTCGAACTTCACAGTCTTCCTTGTCAGATTGGACAATGGCAGGGCAATCTTGGAAAAATCCGAAATAAAACGACGATAATAACCCGCCAAACCAAGGAAACTGCGTACCTCTGAAACAGTCGTAGGAATAGGCCACTTCTGAATCGCCTCTATCTTCATCGGATCAACAGCAATGCCATCCCTCGAAACGACATGGCCTAGAAAAGAAATCTGATCCAGCCAAAACTCACACTTCTTCAACTTAGCAAACAACCTCCGCTCTCTCAGCAACTGGAGAACAACTCTGAGATGCTCTGAATGAAGCTCTCTGGTCTTGGAATAGATCAATATATCGTCGATAAAGACAATGACGAAGCTATCCAAATACGGCTTGAACACACGGTTCATCAGGTCCATGAAAACAGAAGGGGCATTGGTCAAACCAAAAGACATCACGAGAAACTCATAGTGACCATACCTGGTCCTGAAAGCCGTCTTAGGGATATCAGACTCCCTAACCTTCAACTGATAGTAGCCAGACCGAAGATCAATCTTCGAGAAAACAGTGGCACCCTGGAGTTGGTCAAATAGATCGTCAATCCGTGGCAACGGATACTTGTTCTTGATCGTCACTTTGTTGAGCTCTCTGTAATCGATACACAGACGCAAAGACCCGTCCTTCTTCTTAACAAATAGAACCGGAGCTCCCCAAGGCGAAGAACTCGGACGAATGAAACCCTTATCTAGAAGATCCTGCAACTGCGTCTTCAACTCTTTCATCTCGGTAGGAGCCATCCTATACGGAGCCTTAGAAATAGGAACCGTACCTGGAGCAAGATCAATAACAAACTCTACATCTCTATCTGGCGGCAAACCCGGAACATCATCCTCAAACACATCCGCAAACTCCCTCACCACATCAATATCATCAATATTCAACTTAATCAGTCTATCCATATCCACAACAGATGCTAGAAAAACATCACAACCTCTACACAATAGCCTCTCAGCATCAAGACACGAAATAAAAGGAAGGACCAGCGAAGTACCTGAGCTGGCGAGAACTCCTCCCTGGTCATCATCTGCAAAAGTCACCGTCTTAGCAACGCAATCAATAACAGCACGATAGGTCGACAGCCAATCCATGCCAAGAATAACATCAAAGGCAACCATCGGGATCACAATCAAATCAGCAAAGACCTCTCGATCAACAAAACGAACGGGGCACGCATACACTATGGAAGTCGGGCACAAAACATCTCCCGAAGGCAAAACAACACTAAGCTGAAGGGGAATAACAGAAGGAACTATACCCAAAGATCTCAAAAACAATTCAGACATAAAAGAATGAGTAGCACCAGTATCAATCAAAG
Source organism: Primulina eburnea (assembly GCF_022965805.1). NCBI lineage: Eukaryota > Viridiplantae > Streptophyta > Magnoliopsida > Lamiales > Gesneriaceae > Primulina > Primulina eburnea. The sequence continues at coordinate 43,534,659 of NC_133103.1, read as the reverse complement.
TAGTAGCTACTCTGCCTGAAATCAAAATGGAACTAGAGATTACAGAAGAATTACGATTAATACCTTCCTTAGTCATCGAAAAGATACGACCCTGCACCTTCTCCTGGCTAGCTCCCCTAGGACAATCTCTGGAAATATGGCCTGGCATGCCACAACGATAGCAAGAACGAGTGCCAAATCTACACTCTCCACGATGGGGTCTGCTACACTTGGGACACAAAGATCTCTCAGAATCAGACGGAGCAACTGGCACTGACGGTGGCCTAGGACTCTGATCCACCTTGCCCTTCCCCTTGAATCGATCTCTGCCACGCTGACCTGAACTCTGGCCTCTTTGAACATTAGCCTGGTGCCTCGCCTGTCTCTCCCTGGCGATATCTTTCTCGTCCTGCTCTGCTAGCAACGCCTTGGACACAATCTCCTTGAAAGTCACAGCCTTGGACATATTGATATCACGCCTGATCTCCGCTCTAAGGCCTCGAATGAAGTGAGCACCTTTATCTTTATCACTGGTAGCAATGTACGGAGCAAAAAGGCAACCCTCCTCGAACTTGAGAATATACTCGTCCACATTCAAGCTCCCCTGACGAAGCTCCAAGAACTCTGTGACCTTCCTCGCTCGCAGTGCATCAGGAAAGTACTTGTCGTAGAAAAGCTCAGTAAACTCAGACCACTTCAAAGTAGAAACATCAATGCCAACCTTGGTCGCATTCCACCACAAACGTGCAGCTTTAACCAGCATGAAAACAGCACAACTGATACGGTCTCTGTCCTCATAGTGGAGATGATCAAAAATCGCCTCCAAAGCCTTGACCCACTCTACTGCAGCTAAAGGATCGGAGCTGCCTGGAAACTCGGGTGGATCCATCCTCTTAAACGCAGAAAAGATAGCATCAGAACCAACTGCTACTGGAGCAACCTGCCCCCTACCTTGGTCTCTGCCCTGGCCTGCTCCTTGCAGTCTAAGCAACTGCTGGATCTGCTCACTGTGAACCTTAGCCTGCTCCTTCAGTAACTTGCCGAACTCGTCGACAACTCTCGAGGACGAACTATCCTCCCCCTCTGACGCCTTACGCTTAGGAGGCATCCTCTACTCTACAATGCTCACAAGATACCAATCAATACATAACAATAGATAGATGCAAAGAAAACATACCCGGACAGTTGAAAGTAGACGAAGTCATATGCATTGGTCCGAAGAACACCGCTCTGATACCACTAAATGTGACACCCCGATCCTCTTTTAAAATAAATACGCAGCGGAAATAAAATTTTCTCTTTAAAATATACGGAAGGAGTTTCAAAATACATTTCATCAAATATCTTTACAAAATAATACATGATCATTTAAATGACATAACAAAAACAAAATATCATTCCTATGATCATGCCAAAATCCTCCTTCCAACGGTGTATGCATATGACCCCCGATCTACAGTCAACGTCCCGAGGCACCACTCTGATCTGCATCACATGAAAATAACTGAAATGAGAATAAATCTCAGCAAGTGGAACTCTTATATAACAATGAACAATAACTCTGTAAAACATCTCTTTGAAATCATAAATACCATCAACTCTGAACTGTAAACTCTGAATATCAATAATATAGCAATAGCATAAAATATGATGGTATTTCTCTTTTGCTCTGGGGATTGATATCAATAGTATCTCTGCTCTGGGGTTGCTCGTATCCCAAATCGATATAAATACCGATAACTCTGAGGGATATAAGCCTCTGGGCGATGATCATCTAATATTGCATGCAATCTCTGACTATGTATTTATCAATCCGAAAACATTTAAACTCTTCTCTGGTTTTAACAATCACTTTGAACTCTATATATCTCTTTGTATTCCCTTTAATCAATAATGAGACATACAATGCCTCCAATACATATAACAATACATACTATGGATCAAATGAAAGGGAATAACACAATAAACTCTTTGAAACACATACATATAAAATCATGTGAGCAAAAGGAATGAATTTCCACTTACAAACCACAACAAACACCTCAACTTAGCTCTTGATCACCACCTACAACAAATAATCCACAAATAACACCAATATCAACTAAATATCCAAGATTACAAGCTAAATAATCCATAAATCCACATAAACAACCAACCTAAACAACTCTTAATTTACAACCTTAACAGAATCGCACCAAAAACTTACCCAAGCTTCCTAGCACCAAGGAGAACGTCGATCTCAAGTCGAAATTCCAAACAAACGCTTGAATCGAAGATAGGAAGTGAAAGAAATGACCAAAAACCCTAGAAATGGAGAGAAAAGTCGAGAATGGAGGAGAAAAGAAAGAGAAAGTATGGCCAACCACTCCAAAAAGTAGCTTAAAAACTCGCCCATACCTTCACCGCGGGTGCGCCAACACAAGGACCGCGGGTGCGCAATGGCTACGGCATCTCAAAAAAATCTGGAACTCGAACAGCGCGGGTGCGGCGACGCAAGCAGCGCGGGTGCGGTCTCTACCGCAGGGGCGGTCTCTACATCACCGCGGGTTGCGGTGTGCTCACGGCATTCCAACTCCAAAACAGCACAGTACACCGCGAGGGCACTCCAGTTAAGAGCGCGGGTGCACTCAAGCCACGGCCAAGCACTATTCCCATGCAACTAGAATCGATCCGCAACTCTGAAACGAAACAACCAACATCAACTAACCCCTCAAGACAATAAAACTAACAATACTATAGCCCAAAAATACAACTCTGAACATCTAATCAAATATCCCAAATAACAACGAAACTTAAATCGTACCGTACACTGGGCTCGGCTATTACATTCTCTAAGATGGCACATTTTATAGCTTGTTATAAAACCGATGATGCTTCAAACATTGCGGATTTTTTCTTTAGAGAAGTCGCTAGGTTGCATGGAATGCCTAGGACTATTGTTTCTGTTCGCGATGTTAAATTCTTGAGTTACTTTTGGAATACTTTGTGGGCTAAACTTGGCACAAAATTGTTGTTTTCTACTACTTGTGATCCTCAAACGGATGGACAAACTGAAGTTTTCAATAGAACTTTGGGAACACTTTTGCGTGCTATTCTTAAAAAGAACTTGGATTGACATTTCTATGGACTTTATTTTGGGGTTGCCTAGGACTAAGAAGGTGATGGATTCTATTTTTGTTGTTATGGATAGATTCTCTAAGATGGCTCATTTTATAGCTTGATATAAAACCGATGATGCTTCAAACATTGCAGATTTTTTCTTTAGAGAAGTCGTTAGGTTGCATGGCAAGCCTAGGACTATTGTTTCTGGTCGCGATGTTAAATTTTTGAGTTACTTTTGGAATACTTTATGGGCTAAACTTGGCAATTGTTTTCTACTACTTGTCATCCTCAAACGGATGGACAAACTGAAGTTGTCAATAGAACTTTGGGAACACTTTTGCGTGCTATTCTTAAAAAGAACTTGGATTGACATTTCTATGGACTTTATTTTGGGGTTGCCTAGGACTAAGAAGGGGAGGGATTCTATTTTTGTTGTTGTGGATAGATTCTCTAAGATGGCACATTTTATAGCTTGTCATAAACCGATGATGCTTCAAACATTGCGGATTTGTTCTTTAGAGAAGTCGCTAGGTTGTATGGAATGCCTAGGACTATTGTTTCTGGTCGCGATGTTAAATTCTTGAGTTAATTTTGGAATACTTTATGGGCTAAACTTGGCTCAAAATTGTTGTGTTCTACTACTTGTCATCTTCAAACGGATGGACAAACTGAAGTTGTCAATAGAACTTTGGGAACACTTTTGCGTGCTTTTCTTAAAAAGAACTTGGATTGACATTCCTATGGACTTTATTTTGGGGTTGCCTAGGACTAAGAAGGGGATGGATTCTATTTTTGTTGTTGTGGATAGATTCTCTAAGATGGCACATTTTATAGCTTGTTATAAAACCGATGATGCTTCAAACATTGCGGATTTGTTCTTTAGAGAAGTCGTTAGGTTACATGGCATGCCTAGGACTACTATTTCTGGTCGTGATGTTAAATTCTTGAGTTACTTTTGGAAGACTTTATGGGCTAAACTTGGCACAAAATTGTTGATTTCTACTATTTGTCATCCTCAAACGGATGGACAAACTGAAGTTGTCAATAGAACTTTGGGAACACTTTTGCGTGCTATTATTAAAAAGAACTTGGATTGACATTTCTATGGACTTTATTTTGGGGTTGCCTAGGACAAAGAATGGGAGGGATTTTATTTTTGTTGTTGTGGATAGATTCTCTAAGATGGCACATTTTATAGCTTGTCATAAAACCGATGATGCTTCAAACATTGCGGATTTGTTTTTTAGAGAAGTCGCTAGGTTGCATTGAATGCCTAGGACTATTGTTTCTGGTCGCGATGTTAAATTCTTGAGTTACTTTTGGAAGACTTTATGGTCTAAACTTGGCACAAAATTGTTGTTTTCTACTACTTGTCATCCTCAAACGGATGGACAAACTGAAGTTTTCACTAGAACTTTAGGAACACTTTTGCGTGCTATTCTTAAAAAGAACTTGGATTGACATTTTGATGGACTTTATTTTGGGGTTGCCGAGGACTAACAAGGGGAGTGATTCTATTTTGGTTGTTGTGGATAGATTCTCTAAGATGACACATTTTATAGCTTGTCATAAAACCGATGATGCTTCAAACATTGCGGATTTGTTCTTTAGAGAAGTCGTTAGGTTGCATGGCATGTCTAGGACTATTATTTCTGGTCGCGATGTTAAATTCTTGAGTTACTTTTGGAAGACTTTATAGGCTAAACTTGGCACAAAATTGTTGTTTTCTACTACTTGTCATCCTCAAACGGATGGACAAACTGAAGTTTTCAGTAGAACTTTGGGAACACTTTTGCGTGCTATTATTAAAAAGAACTTGGATTGACATTTCTATGGACTTTATTTTGGGGTTGCCTAGGACTAAGAAGGTGATGGATTCTATTTTTGTTGTTGTGGATAGATTCTCTAAGATGGCACATTTTATAGCTTGTTATAAAACCGATGATGCTTCAAACATTGCGGATTTGTTCTTTAGAGAAGTCGTTAGGTTACATGGCATGCCTAGGACTATTATTTCTGGTCGCGATGTTAAATTCTTGAGTTACTTTGGAAGACTTTATGGTCTAAACTTGGCACAAAATTGTTGTTTTCTACTACTTGTTATCCTCAAACGGATGGACAAACTGAAGTTTTCACTAGAACTTTAGGAACACTTTTGCGTGCTATTCTTAAAAAGAACTTGGATTGACATTTTGATGGACTTTATTTTGGGGTTGCCGAGGACTAAGAAGGGGAGTGATTCTATTTTGGTTGTTGTGGATAGATTCTCTAAGATGACACATTTTATAGCTTGTCATAAAACCGATGATGCTTCAAACATTGCGGATTTTTTCTTTAGAGAAGTCGTTAGGTTGCATGGCATACCTAGAACTATTGTTTCTGGTCGCGATGTTAAATTCTTTAGTTACTTTTGGAAGACTTTATGGGCTAAACTTTGCACAAAATTGTTGATTTCTACTACTTGTCATCCTCAAACGGATGGACAAACTGAAGTTGTCAATAGAACTTTGGGAACACTTTTGCGTGCTATTCTTAAAAAGAACTTGGATTGACATTTCTATGGACTTTATTTTGGGGTGCCTAGGACTAAGAAGGGGATGGATTCTATTTTTGTTGTTGTGGATAGATTCTCTAAGATGGCACATTTTATAGCTTGTTATAAAACCGATGATGCTTCAAACATTGCGGATTTTTTCTTTAGAGAAGTCGTTAGGTTGCATGGCATACCTAGGACTATTGTTTCTGGTCGCGATGTTAAATTCTTGAGTTACTTTTGGAAGACTTTATGGGCTAAACTTGGCACAAAATTGTTGTTTTCTACTACTTGTCATCCTCAAACGGATGGACAAACTGAAGTTTTCAATAGAACTTTGGGAACACTTTTGCGTGCTATTCTTAAAAAGAACTTGGATTGACATTTTGATGGACTTTATTTTGGGGTTGCCGAGGACTAAGAAAGGGAGTGATTCTATTTTGGTTGTTGTGCATAGATTCTCTAAGATGACACATTTTATAGCTTGTCATAAAACCGATGAAGCTTCAAACATTGCCGATTTGTTCTTTAGAGAAGTTGCTAGGTTGCATGGAATGCCAAGGACTATTGTTTCTGTTCGCGATGTTAAATTCTTGAGTTACTTTTGGAATACTTTGTGGGCTAAACTTGGCACAAAATTGTTGTTTTCTACTACTTGTAATCCTCAAACGGATGGACAAACTGAAGTTGTCAATAGAACTTTGGGAACACTTTTGCGTGCTATTCTTAAAAAGAACTTGGATTGACATTTCTATGGACTTTATTTTGGGGTTGCCTAGGACTAAGAAGGTGATGGATTCTATTTTTGTTGTTATGGATAGATTCTCTAAGATGGCTCATTTTATAGCTTGATATAAAACCGATGATGCTTCAAACATTGCAGATTTTTTCTTTAGAGAAGTCGTTAGGTTGCATGGCAAGCCTAGGACTATTGTTTCAGGTTCCGATGTTAAATTTTTGAGTTACTTTTGGAATACTTTATGGGCTAAACTTGGCACAAAATTGTTGTTTTCTAGTACTTGACATCCTCAAACGGATGGACAAACTGAAGTTGTCAATAGAACTTTGGGAACACTTTTGCGTGCTATTCTTAAAAAGAACTTGGATTGACATTTCTATGGACTTTATTTTGTGGTTGCCTAGGACTAAGAAGGGGAGGGATTTTATTTTTGTTGTTGTGGATAGATTCTCTAAGATGGCACATTTTATAGCTTGTCATAAAACCGATGATGCTTCAAACATTGCGGATTTGTTTTTTAGAGAAGTCGCTAGGTTGCATTGAATGCCTAGGACTATTGTTTCTGGTCGCGATGTTAAATTCTTGAGTTACTTTTGGAAGACTTTATGGTCTAAACTTGGCACAAAATTGTTGTTTTCTACTACTTGTCATCCTCAAACGGATGGACAAACTGAAGTTTTCACTAGAACTTTAGGAACACTTTTGCGTGCTATTCTTAAAAAGAACTTGGAATGACTATTTGATGGACTTTATTTTGGGGTTGCCGAGGACTAAGAAGGGGAGTGATTCTATTTTGGTTGTTGTGGATAGATTCTCTAAGATGACACATTTTATAGCTTGTCATAAAACCGATGATGCTTCAAACATTGCGGATTTGTTCTTTAGAGAAGTCGTTAGGTTGCATGGCATGCCTAGGACTATTATTTCTGGTCGCGATGTTAAATTCTTGAGTTACTTTTGGAAGACTTTATAGGCTAAACTTGGCACAAAATTGTTGTTTTCTACTACTTGTCATCCTCAAACGGATGGACAAACTGAAGTTTTCAATAGAACTTTGGGAACACTTTTGCGTGCTATTATTAAAAAGAACTTGGATTGACATTTCTATGGACTTTATTTTGGGGTTGCCTAGGACTAAGAAGGGGAGGGATTCTATTTTCGTTGTTGTGGATAGATTCTCTAAGATGGCACATTTTATAGCTTGTCATAAAACCGATGATGCTTCAAACATTGCGGATTTGTTCTTTAGAGAAGTCGCTAGGTTGCATTGAATGCTAGGACTATTGTTTCTGGTCGCGATGTTAAATTCTTGAGTTACTTTTGGAATACTTTATGGGCTAAACTTGGCACAAAATTGTTGTTTTCTACTACTTGTCATCTTCAAACGGATGGACAAACTGAATTTGTCAATAGAACTTTGGGAACACTTTTGCGTGCTATTCTTAAAAAGAACTTGGATTGACATTTCTATGGACTTTATTTTGGGGTTGCCTAGGACTAAGAAGGGGATGGATTCTATTTTTGTTGTTGTGGATAGATTCTCTAAGATGTCACATTTTATAGCTTGTTATAAAACCGATGATGCTTCAAACATTGCGGATTTTTTCTTTAGAGAAGTCGTTAGGTTGCATGGCATACCTAGAACTATTGTTTCTGGTCGCGATGTTAAATTCTTGAGTTACTTTTGGAAGACTTTATGGGCTAAACTTGGCACAAAATTGTTGTTTTCTACTACTTGTCATCCTCAAACGGATGGACAAACTGAAGTTTTCAATAGAACTTTGGGAACACTTTTGCGTGCTATTCTTAAAAAGAACTTGGATTGACATTTTGATGGACTTTATTTTGGGGTTGCCGAGGACTAAGAAGGGGAGTGATTCTATTTTGGTTGTTGTGGATAGATTCTCTAAGATGACACATTTTATAGCTTGTCATAAAACCGATGATGCTTCAAACATTGCGGATTTGTTCTTTAGAGAAGTCGTTAGGTTGCATGGCATGCCTAGGACTATTATTTCTGGTCGCGATGTTAAATTCTTTAGTTACTTTTGGAAGACTTTATGGGCTAAACTTTGCACAAAATTGTTGATTTCTACTACTTGTCATCCTCAAACGGATGGACAAACTGAAGTTGTCAATAGAACTTTGGGAAAACTTTTGCGTGCTATTCTTAAAAAGAACTTGGATTGACATTTCTATGGACTTTATTTTGGGGTTGCCTAGGACTAAGAAGGAGATGGATTATATTTTTGTTGTTGTAGATAGATTCTCTAAGATGGCACATTTTACAGCTTGTTATATAAAACCGATGATGCTTCAAACATTGCGGATTTTTTCTTTAGAGAAGTCGTTAGGTTGCATGGCATACCTAGAACTATTGTTTCTGGTCGCGATGTTAAATTCTTGAGTTACTTTTGGAAGACTTTATGTGCTAAACTTGGCACAAAATTGTTGTTTTCTACTACTTGTCATCCTCAAACGGATGGACAAACTGAAGTTTTCAATAGAACTTTGGGAACACTTTTGCGTGCTATTCTTAAAAAGAACTTGGATTGACATTTTGATGGACTTTATTTTGGGGTTGCCGAGGACTAAGAAGGGGAGTGATTCTATTTTGGTTGTTGTTGTGAGAACCCGGAAATTTCGACCAAAGCAAATCAAGTAAGTAATACGAACTTGAAGTTTAACTCAAACTAAGCTCGGAAATTTTCATTCCAAATAGATAACTTGAATGTTAACTAGGATTTTCATTAAATTTAACTCGAGGAAGCAACTTCAAAGCTCGAGGATTAATTTAACTCGAGGAAGCAACTTCAAAGCTCGAGGATTAGCTCAACCGGAGTCCAAGCTACAAGTAATGGCAATCATCGAAGAGTTTTCACGGGAAGAGTAAAACCTCAGCTCGAGGATGCAATCTTCCAGCTCGAAGAAGCTCAACCAAGCTTGTCCTAACAAGACCACAAATGGAGCTAAAAGATAAGCTAAAGTTTTGGACAAGATAATGGTGCAAGAAATAACCTTTGAAGAAATCCATGGAAAAGCTAAGGGATGAGCTAAGAGATCAAGACACAATAATGATGCAAGAGATGGCTTTTGGTGCTTGATATGGAGCTTGAGAATTTACTAGTCTTTGACCACCTTAATGATCACAATTAATCCATTTCTTGGAGACCAAGTGGTCGACCAAATGGTATGCCAAGGGGCAAAGTGTGGCCTATAAATACTACCCCAAAATTGATGGAAAGGTGCTTCAAAAACCAAGCAAGGTTTCGGCTTTCCCCTTCCCCCTTACTCTCTCAAATTTCGGTCAAGCAAGCAAGGAGAAAAGGAAGGGATTTCGTGCAGTGCAGTTATTAAAAAGAATCACGTCGAAGTTCTGCCAAAGCGAAGACAGTAATTGTAGGAGTTACGCCGAAGTGCTGCCAAAAGTCCGAGAAGCAAGTTCGCGCCAAAGTTGGTGATTTCGAATCAACCTTCAACTACTGTAAGTGGGCTTTTGACTAAGTATTTTGTTGTATTTTTAAATCTTGCATATGAATGACACGACTTATTATTATGTGTGTCCAAATTTTCGAAAAACCTTATGTGTTATTTTTGAATATTCGATCGATTATGTGTTTCCTTTTATTATTCGAATTCTTTGATTCCGCTGTGTCTATCTGCAATTCTGTTAAGTTCTGTTCAACTTTGAAAATCTGAAACTCCGATAAATTCCGTCTGGAAAAGTCTGAATTCTGTTTGCACTGTTACGAGTCAATTTGAAATGGAACGAGAATTGTAGTTCTGTTCGGCCCCCATTGGTGGGTATAAAACCATGTTCTGTTCGGCCCCCATTGGTGGGTATAAAACCATGTTCTGGCCTCACCCCTTAGAGGACTAACATATTGGGGACAATTTGACCATGGAAATGAGATGAGTAACAGTGTTTTGTTTGTTCTGATATGTTCTGTTCCGAATTGAAAGGATATGTATTGCTTCTGTTTTGCTCTTAATCATTTGATAAGTTCTGTCTCTTATTCGATTCGTTTCCGTTTTGCCAAGTTAAGGACATTAGTTTTAAAAGTATGTTAAAGAAATGTTTTAAATAATTAAGTTCGATATGTATCTTTGGAATCGATCGACCCCCACTTGCTGAGTGTTTTCCCAAAACACTCACCCCTTACAAATTTCAGATAAAACTGAGGAACGAGTTAATGAGGAGGAGCAAGAGACATTCTGGGGATGGTGATCGACTGCTGAAATCAACAATTCAAAGAACGTCTATCTTTCCTTTTGTTTCATTTCGAAAATTCTGATGTATTTTATTCCTTTGTCATTGTAAGACAATATTCCATTTATGAAAAAGACTGGTTTGATTGATACGAGGCTTTATTGTTTTCAATTTAATTGTGAACAATGCCGGATGTCACCGACGCTTCGGACTCGGGGCGTGACATTTAAGTGGTATCAGAGCTACCAGGTTCATAATCCCGCTGGGATTTTGACAGACAAAATTTGACAAAGTCAAATTTTGGCAAAAGCCTAGTGCATCCCAATCCCTTCATCTGTTCCCTAAAATTTTCGAACAATTTCCAAAAATCTATCCCTTCAATTGTTCCGAAAATATTCAGCGTCCAAATTTCCACGAAAACTTTAGTATTTGTGCCTTTCTATCTTTGATGAGAATCTGATATTTTACCTCCATTTATTCTAGGAAATGGATGCTCCCCGTACTCGTGCCCAGGCTGCCCTACGCTTGCGTAAGCTCACCATAGACAATCAAAAAAGGGAAATTGCAACGTTGAAGGTGCAACTCGCCAAGGAGAAATTGGAAAAGCAAGAGCTTACTGAGAACAGGATTATGCTGGAGTCGGACGTGCAGCGACTCACACATCACTTGGACGTGGCGGAGAGCCAAATGATGCAGACACCGACTAATGCAACTCGTTTTGCGCGCTTGGTGGCACTCAACATGGATCTACTCGAGAGGATAGAGATAGAGAAGGATCACGCTGCTCAGGCTCGTCAGCGTCAGGACCAGTTTATTGCAAAGCAAGAGCGCTACATCTCAAGGATCCACGCCACTATGGACGGACTGCAGGATCAGAACAACTATTTACATCTTGTGATAGAAAACATGGCAGAGGAGGAAGTGGCACCTATGGAAGTAATTGTGGACGACAGCGACAGCGACAGCGGAGAGTTATTCGACTAGATTAGCATTATATTAAAGTATCTGAATAAATTGTAACCGAGAAAAATATTATGTGTACCAACTTATTTTGAAACTTGCTATCAACTTATATTATTGCATGATTAAGAAAATTTGATAAGTATCTTATCTATAAAATGTTTTTTTTATCTTTATAGGAACAACATGGACCTCCAAAACGTTATAAATGAACTTCAGAGTCAACTTCGAGAAAAGGAGTCAGAAATTAAGTCACTAAAAGAAAAAAATGATAAGCTCGAGAAAGATAACTACCAATTGGATGGAAATAATATATGTATAGGGGAAGACCTTCGGGAAGCCAGAGTTGAGGAAAAGAAATTACGCGATGATGTCAGACGATACGCTGCTTATCATCTAGAGTCGGAACGACAGCATGAGATCACCAAACAAGAACTGAAGAAGGCGCAAGATAGGATTCTTACGCTCCAAATCCGAAGTGATGGCCTTCTCAGTATTCAACATCGTCTTGAGGAAAATATTGGAGAACAAGAAATCGATGAGAAAGTAAGCCAATCAACAATCCAAGAACTGCAAGACCAAGTGAACAACCTTGATCACCACAACACGCAACTGCAGAATTACATCGAGCATCTACAAAATGAGATGGTCAACATGGAAGAACTTATGGAGCAAATGGAAGAAAACCCAATGGAAGAAGAAGAAATTAACGAGGCAGTAGGAGACGGTGAAATAGTAGATGAATAGGGAGAAAAGAACTTTAGAATAAATTTTGATTGTATCGAGGAATATTTGATTTAGTTGATTGTATGCAAATCCTTTTCAATATTAATGAAATTATTTCTTTGATTAAATTGTGTGGCAAACAAATTAATAAAGAAAATACGTGTTTATAGGAGATGGCAGGCAGACCACCCCGAAACAACCGTAACGCTCGAGACGCCAACCAAAACGATAATCCACCACCACCGCCACCACCCCGAGTGAACCTTAGTCAAGAGGATATGATGGCAATAGCAACTATCGTCGCTGCAACATTACAAGGATTTGTGAATCCACTGGCCAATGCCATCCAACCACCTCAAGAACCTCAACCTCGTGGAATCAAGTATCACTACGAATCTTTGAGGAGGAATCGAGTCCCAACTTTTGATGGGAACCCAGACCCTGAAGTCAGTCACAACTGGCTCAAGAACGTGGAGACACAACTACATTTGCTAGAAATACCGGAAGAGTTAAAAGTAGAAGTTGTAACCCCATTTTTGGAGGAACGAGCTAGGAAATGGTGGGAAACTGTGTCGCTACCTTTAGCAGAGGTAGAAGATATCACATGGCCAATTTTCAAGAGGGAATTCCTGAAACAATACTATCCGGCCGAGTTTCGTCTACAAAAGTTGAATGAGTTTGAGAATTTCAGACAGTCACCAGATATGACGGTAATGGAGTACACGTCAAAATTCAACGATTTGGGAACTTACGTTCCGACAATCATGTCAGATGAGACGTTAAAAATGCACCGCTTCAAGAAGGGGCTCAACAGTCGAATTCAGTCGGCACTGGCAGTGTACAAACCAAGCAGCTTTGCAGACTTGATGGGCGCAGCAATGAGTGCAGAAACCGATATCAAGCGACGTGAAGAAGAGAACAAGAACAAGAGACCGATGAACAATCAACCCACACAGAATAATCTCAAGTTCAAGAAACCAAATTATTCAGAAGGATCATTCAAGGGAAATTCTGCCAGGACTGGTAACACCGTAGGAAAATGGTGTGATACATGTCGACAAAAACATGTTGGAGAATGTTATCGGAAGACAGGCGCTTGTTTCAAGTGTGGGAAGGTGGGCCATAGAATTAAAGACTGTCCAGACAACAAGGACAAAGGGCCAGGGCACAACAAACAACATGAAAACAAGACAAATGCTCGGGTTTATGCCATAACCCAGGAGGAAGCCGATAATAGCAACGAAGTTGTGGCAGGTACCATCTTACTCAATAAAATGCCTGCGTATGCTTTGTTTGATTGTGGTGCCACACATTCGTTTGTGTCTAGAAGATATGCTAAGAAGCTTAAACTTGAGCATGATATTCTTAGTGAACCGTTAAGAGTAGCAACACCGGCTAGTAAAATAATCGAAACTCACAAAGTACATCGAAACTGTAAAATTTGTATCGGCAAACAAATTTTTGAAGTAGAATTGATTCAACTCAATATGGTGGAGTTTGACATCATTCTTGGAATGGACTGGTTAGCTAAAAACCATGCCATAGTAGTCTGTCAGAAGAAAGAAATTAGACTTCAAACTCCAGCAAAGAGGGAGGTCGTATATCAAGGGAAATCCAAAGAAAGAAAATCTCTGCTATCTGCCTCGCAAGCCTGGAAGGCCATGAAGGGAGGAGAAGAAATTTATCTGGCAGTAATTACTGAAGCCAAAGAGGAAGAAGTTCCAAAGTTGGAAGATATTCCAATTGTTCAAGAATTTCCAGACGTTTTTCCCGAAGACTTACCAGGAGAGATACCCGATAGAGAAGTAGAATTTGAAATCAACTTGGTCCCTGGTGCTGCACCAATCTCTAAGGCACCATACCGCATGGCTCCAGCTGAATTGAAGGAATTAAAGGAGCAACTCCAAGAATTGCTGGACAAGAAGCAGATTCGTCCTAGTGCATCTCCTTGGGGAGCCCCAGTGCTTTTTGTAAAGAAAAAGGACGGAAGCATGAGACTATGTATCGACTACCGGGAGCTAAACAAGATCACCGTAAAGAATAAGTACCCACTCCCGAGAATAGATGATCTTTTCGATCAGCTAAAAGGAGCTAAAGTTTTCTCAAAACTTGATCTCAGATCAGGTTACCATCAGTTAAAAGTCAAAGCAGAAGATATCCCTAAGACTGCTTTTAGGACAACGGTATGGGCACTACGAATTCACGGTAATGCCGTTTGGTCTAACCAATGCTCCTGCAGCATTCATGGATCTTATGAACCGAGTATTCAAACCGTATCTCGATAAGTTCGTGGTAGTGTTCATAGATGACATCTTGGTGTACTCACCAAGTGAGGAGGAACATAGTGAGCATCTGCGTCTTACTTTGCAAACATTACGAGAGAAAGAACTCTATGCCAAATTCAAGAAGTGTGAATTCTGGCTGAAAAGTGTGGCGTTCCTAGGTCATATAATCTCAGAACAAGGGGTGTCAGTAGACCCTAAGAAAGTAGAGGCAATTAAAGATTGGCCTCAACCTAAAACAGTGACAGAGATAAGGAGTTTTCTGGGATTAGCAGGCTATTATAGAAAATTTGTAGAAGGATTTTCGTCAATAGCCATCCCACTCACTAAACTTACTCAGAAAAATTCGAAATTCAATTGGAATGAAGCTTGTGAAAAGAGTTTTGAAACCCTGAAGACAAAACTCTCATCCACACCAGTACTAATTCTTCCCGAGGATGGTAAGAATTTTACCATATACAGTGATGCTTCAAAGGGAGGGTTAGGGTGTGTGCTTATGCAAGAGGGTCAGGTAATTGCGTATGCCTCACGACAATTGAAACCCTACGAACAGAATTACCCCACTCATGATTTGGAACTAGCCGCAGTCGTATTCGCGCTTAAAATCTGGAGGCACTATCTCTATGGAGTAAAATGCGAAGTTTTTACTGATCACCAGAGCCTTAAGTACATTTTCACTCAGAAGGAACTAAACATGAGGCAAAGAAGGTGGATGGAGCTTCTCAAAGATTACGAATTGGTAATCAGCTATCATCCGGGAAAAGCAAATAAAGTGGCAGATGCATTGAGTCGGAGGAACCCTGGAAAAGTGTGCTTATCGTCATTATCAGTGCAACCAAGTCTCCAAGAGACTGTCAAACTAAAACAAAGTCAAGATACCAACATCTTCAAAATAAAGGAACAAATTCAGGAAGGAAAGATTCCAGAATTTCAAATTGATAAAGATGGTATCCTTTGGATGAAAGGGCGATTATATGTGCCAAACATCGATGGAATTCGAGAAGAGGTGATGGCCGAAGCACATAAATCAAGATTTTCAGTGCACCCGGGAAGCACCAAAATGTACAGGGATTTGAAAAACAACTACTGGTGGAACGGGATGAAGAAAGACGTAGCGGTTTTTGTTGCAAAGTGTTTAGTCTGTCAACAAGTCAAGGCGGAACATCAGCGACCTGGAGGGCTTCTGCAGCCATTAGAAATACCCGAGTGGAAGTGGGATAATATCTCCATGGACTTTGTAGTCGGGTTACCAAAATCAAGGCAGGGTCATGACGGAATCTGGGTAATCATTGACAGATTAACCAAGTCTGCCCATTTCTTGCCAGTACGGATGAATTATAACTTGGATAAGTTAGCTACTCTGTATATGGATAATATAGTAAGACTGCATGGGGTACCGGCAAGTATATTGTCCGATAGAGATCCAAGATTCGTGTCAAGATTTTGGAAAAGTTTTCAAAAGGCCATGGGAACCAAAGTTACACTCAGCACAGCCTATCATCCTCAGACTGATGGCCAAACTGAGAGGACAATCCAGACCCTTGAAGACATGTTGAGAGCATGTGCATTGGATTTTCAAGGAAATTGGAGTGAGCAGTTACCGTTAATAGAATTTGCCTACAACAATAGCTACCACAGTAGCATCGAAATGGCTCCGTACGAGGCACTGTATGGTCGAAAATGTAGATCGCCCTTATACTGGGATGAAGTCGGAGAAAAAGCTATCACTGGGCCAGAGCTCATTCAAATAACTATTGATAAAGTAGCCATAATCAAGGAGAGACTCAAGGCAGCCCAGGATAGACAGAAAAGCTGGGCAGATTTGAAAAGAAGACCATTCGAATTAGAGATTGGTGAAAAAGCTTACGTCAAAGTCTCTCCTATGAAAGGAGTAGTTCGGTTCAGCAAATCCGGTAAGTTGAACCCAAGATATGTGGGACCGTTTGAAATACTGGAGAAGGTGGGAACTTTAGCTTATCGACTGGCTTTACCACCTGAGATGTCCAGAATACATAATGTTTTCCACATCTCACAACTACGAAAATATGTCCCAGACCCGAACCACGTACTTAAAGTTGCGCCACTGATGATTGAAGGTAATCTGAATGAGGAACTCAAATATGAAGAAGTCCCTATCCGAATAGTGGACACTAGAGACCAAGTATTGCGACACCGGACCATTCCCTATGTCAAGGTACAATGGTCAAATCATACCGAAAGAGAGGCAACGTGGGAACTTGAAGAGAAGATGCGGTCGCAATACCCTCATCTATTTTAATGATCAAGCTAATGCAAGTTTCGAGGACGAAACTTTCAATAAGGAGGGAGGGATGTGAGAACCCGGAAATTTCGACCAAAGCAAATCAAGTAAGTAATACGAACTTGAAGTTTAACTCAAACTAAGCTCGGAAATTTTCATTCCAAATAGATAACTTGAATGTTAACTAGGATTTTCATTAAATTTAACTCGAGGAAGCAACTTCAAAGCTCGAGGATTAATTTAACTCGAGGAAGCAACTTCAAAGCTCGAGGATTAGCTCAACCGGAGTCCAAGCTACAAGTAATGGCAATCATCGAAGAGTTTTCACGGGAAGAGTAAAACCTCAGCTCGAGGATGCAATCTTCCAGCTCGAAGAAGCTCAACCAAGCTTGTCCTAACAAGACCACAAATGGAGCTAAAAGATAAGCTAAAGTTTTGGACAAGATAATGGTGCAAGAAATAACCTTTGAAGAAATCCATGGAAAAGCTAAGGGATGAGCTAAGAGATCAAGACACAATAATGATGCAAGAGATGGCTTTTGGTGCTTGATATGGAGCTTGAGAATTTACTAGTCTTTGACCACCTTAATGATCACAATTAATCCATTTCTTGGAGACCAAGTGGTCGACCAAATGGTATGCCAAGGGGCAAAGTGTGGCCTATAAATACTACCCCAAAATTGATGGAAAGGTGCTTCAAAAACCAAGCAAGGTTTCGGCTTTCCCCTTCCCCCTTACTCTCTCAAATTTCGGTCAAGCAAGCAAGGAGAAAAGGAAGGGATTTCGTGCAGTGCAGTTATTAAAAAGAATCACGTCGAAGTTCTGCCAAAGCGAAGACAGTAATTGTAGGAGTTACGCCGAAGTGCTGCCAAAAGTCCGAGAAGCAAGTTCGCGCCAAAGTTGGTGATTTCGAATCAACCTTCAACTACTGTAAGTGGGCTTTTGACTAAGTATTTTGTTGTATTTTTAAATCTTGCATATGAATGACACGACTTATTATTATGTGTGTCCAAATTTTCGAAAAACCTTATGTGTTATTTTTGAATATTCGATCGATTATGTGTTTCCTTTTATTATTCGAATTCTTTGATTCCGCTGTGTCTATCTGCAATTCTGTTAAGTTCTGTTCAACTTTGAAAATCTGAAACTCCGATAAATTCCGTCTGGAAAAGTCTGAATTCTGTTTGCACTGTTACGAGTCAATTTGAAATGGAACGAGAATTGTAGTTCTGTTCGGCCCCCATTGGTGGGTATAAAACCATGTTCTGTTCGGCCCCCATTGGTGGGTATAAAACCATGTTCTGGCCTCACCCCTTAGAGGACTAACATATTGGGGACAATTTGACCATGGAAATGAGATGAGTAACAGTGTTTTGTTTGTTCTGATATGTTCTGTTCCGAATTGAAAGGATATGTATTGCTTCTGTTTTGCTCTTAATCATTTGATAAGTTCTGTCTCTTATTCGATTCGTTTCCGTTTTGCCAAGTTAAGGACATTAGTTTTAAAAGTATGTTAAAGAAATGTTTTAAATAATTAAGTTCGATATGTATCTTTGGAATCGATCGACCCCCACTTGCTGAGTGTTTTCCCAAAACACTCACCCCTTACAAATTTCAGATAAAACTGAGGAACGAGTTAATGAGGAGGAGCAAGAGACATTCTGGGGATGGTGATCGACTGCTGAAATCAACAATTCAAAGAACGTCTATCTTTCCTTTTGTTTCATTTCGAAAATTCTGATGTATTTTATTCCTTTGTCATTGTAAGACAATATTCCATTTATGAAAAAGACTGGTTTGATTGATACGAGGCTTTATTGTTTTCAATTTAATTGTGAACAATGCCGGATGTCACCGACGCTTCGGACTCGGGGCGTGACAGTTGTGGACAGATTCTCTAAGATGACACATTTTATAGCTTGTCATAAAACCGATGATGCTTCAAACATTGCGGATTTGTTCTTTAGAGAAGTCGTTAGGTTGCATGGCATGCCTAGGACTATTATTTCTGGTCGCGATGTTAAATTCTTTAGTTACTTTTGGAAGACTTTATGGGCTAAACTTTGCACAAAATTGTTGATTTCTACTACTTGTCATCCTCAAACGGATGGACAAACTGAAGTTGTCAATAGAACTTTGGGAAAACTTTTGCGTGCTATTCTTAAAAAGAACTTGGATTGACATTTCTATGGACTTTATTTTGGGGTTGCCTAGGACTAAGAAGGAGATGGATTATATTTTTGTTGTTGTAGATAGATTCTCTAAGATGGCACATTTTACAGCTTGTTATATAAAACCGATGATGCTTCAAACATTGCAGATTTTTTCTTTAGAGAAGTCGTTAGGTTGCATGGCATGCCTAGGACTATTGTTTCTGGTCCTGATGTTAAATTTTTGAGTTACTTTTGGAATACTTTATGGGTTAAACTTGGCACAAAATTGTTGTTTTCTACTACTTGTCATCCTCAAACGGATGGACAAACTGAAGTTGTCAATAGAACTTTGGGAACACTTTTGAGTGCTATTCTTAAAAAGAACTTGGATTGACATTTCTATGGACTTTATTTTGGGGTTGCCTAGGACTAAGAAGGGGATGTATTCTATTTTTGTTGTTGTGGATAGATTCTCTAAGATGGCACATTTTATAGCTTGTTATAAAATCGATGATGCTTCAAACATTGCGGATTTTTTCTTTAGAGAAGTCGTTAGGTTGCATGGCATACCTAGGACTATTGTTTCTGGTCGCGATGTTAAATTCTTGAGTTACTTTTGGAAGACTTTATGGGCTAAACTTGGCAAAAAATTGTTGTTTTCTACTACTTGTCATCCTCAAACGGATGGACAAACTGAAGTTTTCAATAGAACTTTGGGAACACTTTTGCGTGCTATTCTTAAAAAGAACTTGGATTGACATTTTGATGGACTTTATTTTGGGGTTGCCGAGGACTAAGAAGGGGAGTGATTCTATTTTGGTTGTTGTGCGTAGATTCTCTAAGATGACACATTTTATAGCTTGTCATAAAACCGATGAAGCTTCAAACATTGCGGATTTGTTCTTTAGAGAAGTCGCTAGGTTGCATGGAATGCCAAGGACTATTGTTTCTGGTCGCGATGTTAAATTCTTTAGTTACTTTTGGAAGACTTTATGGGCTAAACTTGGCACAAAATTGTTGATTTCTAATACTTGTCATCCACAAACGGATGGACAAACTGAAGTTGTCAATAGAACTTTGGGAACACTTTTGCGTGCTATTATTAAAAAGAACTTGGATTGACATTTCTATGGACTTTATTTTGGGGTTACCTAGGACTAAGAAGGGGAGGGATTCTATTTTTGTTGTTGTGGATAGATTCTCTATGATGGCACATTTTATAGCTTGTCATAAAACCGATGATGCTTCAAACATTGCGGATTTGTTCTTTAGAGAAGTCGCTAGGTTGCATGGAATGCCTAGGACTATTGTTTCTGGTCGCGATGTTAAATTCTTGAGTTACTTTTGGAAGACTTTATGGGCTAAACTTGGCACAAAATTTTTGATTTCTACTATTTGTCATCCTCAAACGGATGGACAAACTGAAGTTGTCAATAGAACTTTGGGAACACTTTTGCGTGCTATTATTAAAAAGAACTTGGATTGACATTTCTATGGACTTTATTTTGGGGTTGCCTAGGACTAAGAAGGGGAGGGATTCTATTTTTGTTGTTGTGGGTAGATTCTCTAAGATGGCACATTTTATAGCTTGTCATAAAACCGATGATGCTTCAAACATTGCGGATTTGTTCTTTAGAGAAGTCGCTAGGTTGCATGGAATGCCTAGGACTATTGTTTCTGGTCGCGATGTTAAATTCTTGAGTTACTTTTGGAATACTTTGTGGGCTAAACTTGGCACAAAATTGTTGTTTTCTACTACTTGTGATCCTCAAACGGATGGACAAACTGAAGTTGTCAATAGAACTTTGGGAACACTTTTGCGAGCTATTCTTAAAAAGAACTTGGATTGACATTTTGATGGACTTTATTTTGGGGTTGCCGAGGACTAAGAAGGGGAGTGATTCTATTTTGGTTGTTGTGGATAGATTCTCTAAGATGACACATTTTATAGCTTGTCATAAAACCGATGATGCTTCAAACATTGCGGATTTGTTCTTTAGAGAAGTCGTTAGGTTGCATGGCATGCCTAGGACTATTATTTCTGGTCGCGATGTTAAATTCTTGAGTTACTTTTGGAAGACTTTATAGGCTAAACTTGGCACAAAATTGTTGTTTTCTACTACTTGTCATCCTCAAACGGATGGACAAACTGAAGTTTTCAATAGAACTTTGGGAACACTTTTGCGTGCTATTATTAAAAAGAACTTGGATTGACATTTCTATGGAATTTATTTTGGGGTTGCCTAGGACTAAGAAGGGGAGGGATTCTATTTTCGTTGTTGTGGATAGATTCTCTAATATGGCACATTTTATAGCTTGTCATAAAACCGATGATGCTTCAAACATTGCGGATTTGTTCTTTAGAGAAGTCGCTAGGTTGCATTGAATGCCTAGGACTATTGTTTCTGGTCGCGATGTTAAATTCTTGAGTTACTTTTGGAATACTTTATGGGCTAAACTTGGCACAAAATTGTTGTTTTCTACTACTTGTCATCTTCAAACGGATGGACAAACTGAATTTGTCAATAGAACTTTGGGAACACTTTTGCGTGCTATTCTTAAAAAGAACTTGGATTGACATTTCTATGGACTTTATTTTGGGGTTGCCTAGGACTAAGAAGGGGATGGATTCTATTTTTGTTGTTGTGGATAGATTCTCTAAGATGTCACATTTTATAGCTTGTTATAAAACCGATGATGCTTCAAACATTGCGGATTTTTTCTTTAGAGAAGTCGTTAGGTTGCATGGCATACCTAGAACTATTGTTTCTGGTCGCGATGTTAAATTCTTGAGTTACTTTTGGAAGACTTTATGGGCTAAACTTGGCGCAAAATTGTTGTTTTCTACTACTTGTCATCCTCAAACGGATGGACAAACTGAAGTTTTCAATAGAACTTTGGGAACACTTTTGCGTGCTATTCTTAAAAAGAACTTGGATTGACATTTTGATGGACTTTATTTTGGGGTTGCCGAGGACTAAGAAGGGGAGTGATTCTATTTTGGTTGTTGTGGATAGATTCTCTAAGATGACACATTTTATAGCTTGTCATAAAACCGATGATGCTTCAAACATTGCGGATTTGTTCTTTAGAGAAGTCGTTAGGTTGCATGGCATGCCTAGGACTATTATTTCTGGTCGCGATGTTAAATTCTTTAGTTACTTTTGGAAGACTTTATGGGCTAAACTTTGCACAAAATTGTTGATTTCTACTACTTGTCATCCTCAAACGGATGGACAAACTGAAGTTGTCAATAGAACTTTGGGAAAACTTTTGCGTGCTATTCTTAAAAAGAACTTGGATTGACATTTCTATGGACTTTATTTTGGGGTTGCCTAGGACTAAGAAGGAGATGGATTATATTTTTGTTGTTGTAGATAGATTCTCTAAGATGGCACATTTTACAGCTTGTTATATAAAACCGATGATGCTTCAAACATTGCGGATTTTTTCTTTAGAGAAGTCGTTAGGTTGCATGGCATACCTAGAACTATTGTTTCTGGTCGCGATGTTAAATTCTTGAGTTACTTTTGGAAGACTTTATGGGCTAAACTTGGCACAAAATTGTTGTTTTCTACTACTTGTCATCCTCAAACGGATGGACAAACTGAAGTTTTCAATAGAACTTTGGGAACACTTTTGCGTGCTATTCTTAAAAAGAACTTGGATTGACATTTTGATGGACTTTATTTTGGGGTTGCCGAGGACTAAGAAGGGGAGTGATTCTATTTTGGTTGTTGTGGATAGATTCTCTAAGATGACACATTTTATAGCTTGTCATAAAACCGATGATGCTTCAAACATTGCGGATTTGTTCTTTAGAGAAGTCGTTAGGTTGCATGGCATGCCTAGGACTATTATTTCTGGTCGCGATGTTAAATTCTTGAGTTACTTTTGGAAGACTTTATGGGCTAAACTTGGCACAAAATTGTTGTTTTCTACTACTTGTCATCCTCAAACGGATGGACAAACTGAAGTTTTCAATAGAACTTTGGGAACACTTTTGCGTGCTATTCTTAAAAAGAACTTGGATTGACATTTTGATGGACTTTATTTTGGGGTTGCCGAGGACTAAGAAGGGGAGTGATTCTATTTTGGTTGTTGTGCGTAGATTCTCTAAGATGACACATTTTATAGCTTGTCATAAAACCGATGAAGCTTCAAACATTGCGGATTTGTTCTTTAGAGAAGTCGCTAGGTTGCATGGAATGCCAAGGACTATTGTTTCTGGTCGCGATGTTAAATTCTTTAGTTACTTTTGGAAGACTTTATGGGCTAAACTTGGCACAAAATTGTTGATTTCTACTACTTGTCATCCTCAAACGGATGGACAAACTGAAGTTGTCAATAGAACTTTGGGAACACTTTTGCGTGCTATTATTAAAAAGAACTTGGATTGACATTTCTATGGACTTTATTTTGGGGTTACCTAGGACTAAGAAGGGGAGGGATTCTATTTTTGTTGTTGTGGATAGATTCTCTATGATGGCACATTTTATAGCTTGTCATAAAACCGATGATGCTTCAAACATTGCGGATTTGTTCTTTAGAGAAGTCGCTAGGTTGCATGGAATGCCTAGGACTATTGTTTCTGGTCGCGATGTTAAATTCTTGAGTTACTTTTGGAAGACTTTATGGGCTAAACTTGGCACAAAATTTTTGATTTCTACTATTTGTCATCCTCAAACGGATGGACAAACTGAAGTTGTCAATAGAACTTTGGGAACACTTTTGCGTGCTATTATTAAAAAGAACTTGGATTGACATTTCTATGGACTTTATTTTGGGGTTGCCTAGGACTAAGAAGGGGAGGGATTCTATTTTTGTTGTTGTGGGTAGATTCTCTAAGATGGCACATTTTATATCTTGTCATAAAACCGATGATGCTTCAAACATTGCGGATTTGTTCTTTAGAGAAGTCGCTAGGTTGCATGGAATGCCTAGGACTATTGTTTCTGGTCGCGATGTTAAATTCTTGAGTTACTTTTGGAATACTTTGTGGGCTAAACTTGGCACAAAATTGTTGTTTTCTACTACTTGTGATCCTCAAACGGATGGACAAACTGAAGTTGTCAATAGAACTTTGGGAACACTTTTGCGAGCTATTCTTAAAAAGAACTTGGATTGACATTTCTATGGACTTTATTTTGGGGTTGCCTAGGACTAAGAAGGTGATGGATTCTATTTTTGTTGTTGTGGATAGATTCTCTAAGATGGCACATTTTATAGCTTGTTATAAAACCGATGATGCTTCAAACATTGCAGATTTTTTCTTTAGAGAAGTCGTTAGGTTGTATGGCATGCCTAGGACTATTGTTTCTGGTCCCGATGTTAAATTTTTGAGTTACTTGTGGACTACTTTATGGGCTAAACTTGGCACAAAATTGTTGTTTTCTACTACTTGTCATCCTCAAACGGATGGACAAACTGAAGTTGTCAATAGAACTTTGGGAACACTTTTGCGTGCTATTCTTAAACAGAACTTGGATTGACATTTCTATGGACTTTATTTTGGGGTTGCCTAGGACTAAGAAGGGAAGGGATTCTATTTTTGTTGTTGTGGATAGATTCTCTAAGATGACACATTTTATAGCTTGTCATAAAACCGATGATGTTTCAAACATTGCGGATTTGTTCTTTAGAGAAGTCGCTAGGTTGTATGGAATGCCTAGGACTATTGTTTCTGGTCGCGATGTTAAATTCTTGAGTTAATTTTGGAATACTTTATGGGCTAAACTTGGCACAAAATTGTTGTTTTCTACTACTTGTCATCTTCAAACGGATGGACAAACTGAAGTTGTCAATAGAACTTTGGGAACACTTTTGCGTGCTTTTCTTAAAAAGGACTTGGATTGACATTCCTATGGACTTTATTTTGGGGTTTCCTAGGACTAAGAAGGGGAGGGATTCTATTTTTGTTGTTGTGGATAGATTCTCTAAGATGACACATTTTATAGCTTGTCATAAAACCGATGATGCTTCAAACATTGCGCATTTGTTCTTTAGAGAAGTCGCTAGGTTGCATTGAATGCCTAGGACTATTGTTTCTGGTCGCGATGTTAAATTCTTGAGTTACTTTTGAAATACTTTATGGGCTAAACTTGGCACAAAATTGTTGTTTTCTACTACTTGTCATCTTCAAACGGATGGACAAACTGAAGTTGTCAATAGAACTTTGGGAACACTTTTGCGTGCTATTCATAAAAAGAACTTGGATTGACATTTCTATGGACTTTATTTTGGGGTTTCCTAGGACTAAGAAGGGGATGGATTCTATTTTTGTTGTTGTGGATAGATTCTCTAAGATGGCACATTTTATAGCTTGTTATAAAACCGATGATGCTTCAAACATTGCGGATTTTTTCTTTAGAGAAGTCGTTAGGTTGCATGGCATGCCTAGGATTATTGTTTCTGGTCGCGATGTTAAATTCTTGAGTTACTTTTGGAAGACTTTATGGGCTAAACTTGGCACAAAATTGTTGTTTTCTACTACTTGTCATCCTCAAACGGATGGACAAACTGAAGTTTTCAATAGAACTTTGGGAACACTTTTGCGTGCTATTCTTAAAAAGAACTTGGATTGACATTTTGATGGACTTCATTTTGGGGTTGCCGAGGACTAAGAAGGGGAGTGATTTTATTTTTGTTGTTGTGGATAGATTCTCTAAGATGACACATTTTATAGCTTGTCATAAAACCAATGATGCTTCAAACATCGCGGATTTGTTCTTTAGAGAAGTCGTTAGGTTGCATGGCATGCCTAGGACTATTATTTCTGGTCGCGATGTTAAATTCTTTAGTTACTTTTGGAAGACTTTATGGGCTAAACTTTGCACAAAATTGTTGATTTCTACTACTTGTCATCCTCAAACGGATGGACAAACTGAAGTTGTCAATAGAACTTTGGGAACACTTTTGCGTGCTATTCTTAAAAAGAACTTGGATTGACATTTCTATGGACTTTATTTTGATGTTGCCTAGGACTAAGAAGGAGATGGATTATATTTTTGTTGTTGTAGATAGATTCTCTAAGATGGCACATTTTACAGCTTGTTATATAAAACCGATGATGCTTCAAACATTGCAGATTTTTTCTTTAGAGAAGTCGTTAGGTTGCATGGCATGCCTAGGACTATTATTTCTGGTCGCGATGTTAAATTCTTGAGTTACTTTTGGAAGACTTTATAGGCTAAACTTGGCACAAAATTGTTGTTTTCTACTACTTGTCATCTTCAAACGGATGGACAAACTGAAGTTTTCAATAGAACTTTGGGAACACTTTTGCGTGCTATTATTAAAAAGAACTTGGATTGACATTTCTATGGACTTTATTTTGGGGTTGCCTAGGACTAAGAAGGGGAGGGATTCTATTTTCGTCGTTGTGGATAGATTCTCTAAGATGGCACATTTTATAGCTTGTCATAAAACCGATGATGCTTCAAACATTGCGGATTTGTTCTTTAGAGAAGTCGCTAGGTTGCATTGAATGCCTAGGACTATTGTTTCTGGTCGCGATGTTAAATTCTTGAGTTACTTTTGGAATACTTTATGGGCTAAACGTGGCACAAAATTGTTGTTTTCTACTACTTGTCATCTTCAAACGGATGGACAAACTGAATTTGTCAATAGAACTTTGGGAACACTTTTGCGTGCTATTTTTAAAAAGAACTTGGATTGACATTTCTATTGACTTTATTTTGGGGTTGCCTAGGACTAAGAAGGGGATGGATTCTATTTTTGTTGTTGTTGATAGATTCTCTAAGATGTCACATTTTATAGCTTGTTATAAAACCGATGATGCTTCAAACATTGCGGATTTTTTCTTTAGCGAAGTCGTTAGGTTGCATGGCATACCTAGAACTATTGTTTCTGGTCGCGATGTTAAATTCTTGAGTTACTTTTGGAAGACTTTATGGGCTAAACTTGGCTCAAAATTGTTGTTTTCTACTACTTGTCATCCTCAAACGGATGGACAAACTGAAATTTTCAATAGAACCTTGGGAACACATTTGCGTGCTATTCTTAAAAAGAACTTGGATTGACATTTTGATGGACTTTATTTTGGGGTTGCCGAGGACTAAGAAGGGGAGTGATTCTATTTTGGTTGTTGTGGATAGATTCTCTAAGATGACACATTTTATAGCTTGTCATAAAACCGATGATGCTTCAAACATTGCGGATTTGTTCTTTAGAGAAGTCGTTAGGTTGCATGGCATGCCTAGGACTATTATTTCTGGTCGCGATGTTAAATTCTTTAGTTACTTTTGGAAGACTTTATGGGCTAAACTTTGCACAAAATTGTTGATTTCTACTACTTGTCATCCTCAAACGGATGGACAAACTGAAGTTGTCAATAGAACTTTGGGAACACTTTTGCGTGCTATTCTTAAAAAGAACTTGGATTGACATTTCCATGGACTTTATTTTGGGGTTGCCTAGGACTAAGAAGGAGATGGATTATATTTTTGTTGTTGTAGATAGATTCTCTAAGATGGCACATTTTACAGCTTGTTATATAAAACCGATGATGCTTCAAACATTGCAGATTTTTTCTTTAGAGAAGTCGTTAGGTTGCATGGCATGCCTAGGACTATTGTTTCTGGTCCTGATGTTAAATTTTTGAGTTACTTTTGGAAGACTTATGGGCTAAACTTGGCACAAAATTGTTGTTTTCTACTACTTTTCATCCTCAAACGGATGGACAAACTGAAGTTTTCAATAGAACTTTAGGAACACTTTTGCGTGCTATTCTTAAAAAGAACTTGGATTGACATTTTGATGGACTTTATTTTGGGGTTGCCGAGGACTAAGAAGGGGAGTGATTCTATTTTGGTTGTTGTGCATAGATTCTCTAAGATGACACATTTTATAGCTTGTCATAAAACCGATGAAGCTTCAAACATTGCGGATTTGTTCTTTAGAGAAGTCGCTAGGTTGCATGGAATGCCAAGGACTATTGTTTCTGGTCGCGATGTTAAATTATTTAGTTACTTTTGGAAGACTTTATGGGCTAAACTTGGCACAAAATTGTTGATTTCTACTACTTGTCATCCTCAAACGGATGGACAAACTGAAGTTGTCAATAGAACTTTGGGAACACTTTTGCGTGCTATTATTAAAAAGAACTTGGATTGACATTGTGACACCCTGATCCGATACAATTAAAATACAGCGGAATTTAAAATTTTCTTTCAAACATGGAAGGAGTTTCAAAATACATTTTATAAAAGTGTTTACAAAATAACAACATGATCATTCCAATGACATAACAAAATACAAAATATCATTAGTGTGATCATGTTACAAAATGGTACAAAATAATCATCCTTCCAATCTTCGTATGCATATGACCCCCATCCACAGTCAACGTCCCGGTCCGTCGCTCTTATCTGCATCACATGAAAATAACTGAAATGAGAATAAATCTCAGCAAGTGGAACTCTTACATAGCAATGATACATAGTATACACTGTAAAACATGGCTTTTAAATCATAAATACCATCGACTCTGAAACATGAATAACGTAGCAATAACTGTAGCAATAGCAATGGCAATAGATAGCAAAACGATGGTATTTCTCTTTTCTATGGTTGGATTGATATCAATAGTATCTGTGACTGTGGTTGCCAATATCCCATCGATATAAATCGATAACTGTGAGAGGATAAAAGCCTATGGTCGATGATCATCTAATTGCATGCAATGCTATGGCTAT
Source organism: Primulina eburnea (assembly GCF_022965805.1). NCBI lineage: Eukaryota > Viridiplantae > Streptophyta > Magnoliopsida > Lamiales > Gesneriaceae > Primulina > Primulina eburnea. The sequence continues at coordinate 43,505,999 of NC_133103.1, read as the reverse complement.
GATTAATCAATCCAATAAAACATTTGAATTCTCAATAGCATTTAAGGCCGTCGTTTCGCAATCTCATAATATATCTTGTATTCCCTTTATAACAATGGTGAGACATACAATGCCTCCAATAGATAATCAATGAAACGAATACATAGCAATGGATCAATGGAAGGGAATAACGCTTTGAAACCTTTAAAACACAATACATATAATATCATGTGAGCAAAAAGGATGAAATTCCACTTACAAACCAATAGAACACCTCCAACTATACTCTTGGTACACCACCTACAACAATAATCCATAAATAACACCAATATCAAGACTAAATCCAAAAGTCCATGCTAAATAATCCATAGAACCATCAAAACATCAAATCCAAAATAACCCTTAACTCGAAACCTCATTAGAATCGCACCAAAAACTTACCTAAGCTTCCTTATACCACGGAGAACGATGATCTCAAGTCGGAAATCGAAACAAAGCCAAGAATCAAAGGTGGGAAGCAATTGAAATGGATGAAAACCCTTGCCAAAAGAGAGAAAATCGGAAATGGAGGAAAGAAGATAAGGTAGGTATGGCCAACAACTCCCAAAAAGTCACTTAAAAACTCGCCCATACTTACACCGCGGGTGCGGTCCCACAAGCACCGCGGGTGCGCTAAGCTCACGGCAACCAAAATAAATCCCATGCACGAACACCGCGGGTGCGGTGCTACAATTACCGCGGGTGCGGTCTCACCGCGGGTGCGGTCCTTGCACTGCCGCGGGTGCGGTGATGCCACGGCCCTCCAAAACCAAAATCATGAATAGTACACCGCGGGGGCACTCATCTAAGAGCGCGGGTGCACTCTACTCACGGCAATGAACAGTAACAAAACAACTAAAAATCGATTCGAAACGCTGAAACGAACAATCAACACCAACTAACACCTCAAATAAATAATAACCAATAATACTATAGCCCAAAACACAACTATAATCATCTAATCACAAAACCCAATTAACACAATAAAGCTTAAACCGTACCGTACACCGGGCTCGGCTATTACAGACATTTCTATGGACTTTATTTTGGGGTTGCCTAGGACTAAGAAGGGGAGGGATTCTATTTTTGTTGTTGTGGATAGATTCTCTAAGATGACACATTTTATAGCTTGTCATAAAACCGATGATGCTTCAAACATTGCGGATTTGTTCATTAGAGAAATCGCTAGGTTGCATGGAATGCCTAGGACTATTGTTTCTGGTCGCGAGGTTAAATTCTTGAGTTACTTTTGGAAGACTTTATGGGCTAAACTTGGCACAAAATTGTTGATTTCTACTATTTGTCATCCTCAAACGGATGGACAAACTGAAGTTGTCAATAGAACTTTGGGAACACTTTTGCGTGCTATTATTAAAAAGAACTTGGATTGACAAATTATGGACTTTATTTTGGGGTTGCCTAGGACTAAGAAGGGGAGGGATACTATTTTTGTTGTTGTGGATAGATTCTCTAAGATGACACATTTTATAGCTTGTCATAAAACCGATGATGCTTCAAACATTGCGGATTTGTTTTTTAGAGAAGTCGCAAGGTTGCATTGAATGCCTAGGACTATTGTTTCTGGTCGCGATGTTAAATTCTTGAGTTACTTTTGGAAGACTTTATGGTCTAAACTTGGCACAAAATTGTTGTTTTCTACTACTTGTCATCCTCAAACGGATGGACAAACTGAAGTTTTCAATAGAACTTTAGGAACACTTTTGCGTGCTATTCTTAAAAAGAACTTGGATTGACATTTTGATGGACTTTATTTTGGGGTTGCCGAGGACTAAGAAGGGGAGTGATTCTATTTTGGTTGTTGTGGATAGATTCTCTAAGATGACACATTTTATAGGTTGTCATAAAACCGATGATGCTTCAAACATTGCGGATTTGTTCTTTAGAGAAGTCGTTAGGTTGCATGGCATGCCTAGGACTATTATTTCTGGTCGCGATGTTAAATTCTTGAGTTACTTTTGGAAGACTTTATGGGCTAAACTTGGCACAAAATTGTTGTTTTCTACTACTTTTCATCCTCAAACGGATGGACAAACTGAAGTTTTCAATAGAACTTTGGGAACACTTTTGCGTGCTATTATTAAAAAGAACTTGGATTGACATTTCTATGGACTTTATTTTGGGGTTGCCTAGGACTAAGAAGGGGAGGGATTCTATTTTCGTTGTTGTGGATAGATTCTCTAAGATGGCACATTTTATAGCTTGTCATAAAACCGATGATGCTTCAAACATTGCAGATTTGTTCTTTAGAGAAGTCGCTAGGTTGCATTGAATGCCTAGGACTATTGTTTCTGGTCGCGATGTTAAATTCTTGAGTTACTTTTGGAATACTTTATGGGCTAAACTTGGCACAAAATTGTTGTTTTCTACTACTTGTCATCTTCAAACGGATGGACAAACTGAATTTGTCAATAGAACTTTTGGAACACTTTTGCGTGATATTCTTAAAAAGAACTTGGATTGACATTTCTATGGACTTTATTTTGGGTTTGCCTAGGACTAAGAAGGGGATGGATTCTATTTTTGTTGTTGTGGATAGATTCTCTTAGATGGCACATTTTATAGCTTGTTATAAAACCGATGATGCTTCAAACATTGCGGATTTTTTCTTTAGAGAAGTCGTTAGGTTGCATGGCATACCTAGGACTATTGTTTCTGGTCGCGATGTTAAATTCTTGAGTTACTTTTGGAAGACTTTATGTGCTAAACTTGGCACAAAATTGTTGTTTTCTACTACTTGTCATCCTCAAACGGATGGACAAACTGAAGTTTTCAATAGAACTTTGGGAACACTTTTGCGTGCTATTCTTAAAAAGAACTTGGATTGACATTTTGATGGACTTTATTTTGGGGTTGCCGAGGACTAAGAAGGGGAGTGATTCTATTTTGGTTGTTGTGGATAGATTCTCTAAGATGACACATTTTATAGCTTGTCATAAAACCGATGATGCTTCAAACATTGCGGATTTGTTCTTTAGAGAAGTCGTTAGGTTGCATGGCATGCCTAGGACTATTATTTCTGGTCGCGATGTTAAATTCTTTAGTTACTTTTGGAAGACTTTATGGGCTAAACTTTGCACAAAATTGTTGATTTCTACTACTTGTCATCCTCAAACGGATGGACAAACTGAAGTTGTCAATAGAACTTTGGGAACACTTTTGCGTGCTATTCTTAAAAAGAACTTGGATTGACATTTCTATGGACTTTATTTTGGGGTTGCCTAGGACTAAGAAGGAGATGGATTATATTTTTGTTGTTGTAGATAGATTCTCTAATATGGCACATTTTACAGCTTGTTATATAAAACCGATGATGCTTCAAACATTGCAGATTTTTTCTTTAGAGAAGTCGTTAGGTTGCATGGCATGCCTAGGACTATTGTTTCTGGTCCTGATGTTAAATTTTTGAGTTACTTTTGGAAGACTTTATGGGCTAAACTTGGCACAAAATTGTTGTTTTCTACTACTTGTCATCCTCAAACGGATGGACAAACTGAAGTTTTCAATAGAACTTTAGGAACACTTTTGCGTTCTATTCTTAAAAAGAACTTGGATTGACATTTTGATGGACTTTATTTTGGGGTTGCCGAGGACTAAGAAGGGGAGTGATTCTATTTTGGTTGTTGTGCATAGATTCTCTAAGATGACACATTTTATAGCTTGTCATAAAACCGATGAAGCTTCAAACATTGCGGATTTGTTCTTTAGAGAAGTCGCTAGGTTGCATGGAATGCCAAGGACTATTGTTTCTGGTCGCGATGTTAAATTATTTAGTTACTTTTGGAAGACTTTATGGGCTAAACTTGGCACAAAATTGTTGATTTCTACTACTTGTCATCCTCAAACGGATGGACAAACTGAAGTTGTCAATAGAACTTTGGGAATACTTTTGCGTGCTATTATTAAAAAGAACTTGGATTGACATTTCTGTGGACTTTATTTTAGGGTTGCCTAGGACTAAGAAGGGGAGGGATTCTATTTTTGTTGTTGTGGATAGATTCTCTAAGATGACACATTTTATAGCTTGTCATAAAACCGATGATGCTTCAAACATTGCGGATTTTTTCTTTAGAGAAATCGCTAGGTTGCATGGAATGCCTAGGACTATTGTTTCTGGTCGCGAGGTTAAATTCTTGAGTTACTTTTGGAAGACTTTATGGGCTAAACTTGGCACAAAATTGTTGATTTCTACTATTTGTCATCCTCAAACGGATGGACAAACTGAAGTTTTCAATAGAACTTTGGGAACACTTTTGCGTGCTATTATTAAAAAGAACTTGGATTGACATTTCTATGGACTTTATTTTGGGGTTGCCTAGGACTAAGAAGGGGAGGGATTCTATTTTCGTTGTTGTGGATAGATTCTCTAAGATGGCACATTTTATAGCTTTTCATAAAACCGATGATGCTTCAAACATTGCAGATTTGTTCTTTAGAGAAGTCGCTAGGTTGCATTGAATGCCTAGGACTATTGTTTCTGGTCGCGATGTTAAATTCTTGAGTTACTTTTGGAATACTTTATGGGCTAAACTTGGCACAAAATTGTTATTTTCTACTACTTGTCATCTTCAAACGGATGGACAAACTGAATTTGTCAATAGAACTTTGGGAACACTTTTGCGTGATATTCTTAAAAAGAACTTGGATTGACATTTCTATGGACTTTATTTTGGGGTTGCCTAGGACTAAGAAGGGGATGAATTCTATTTTTGTTGTTGTGGATAGATTCTCTTAGATGGCACATTTTATAGCTTGTTATAAAACCGATGATGCTTCAAACACTGCGGATTTTTTCTTTAGAGAAGTCGTTAGGTTGCATGGCATACCTAGGACTATTGTTTCTGGTCGCGATGTTAAATTCTTGAGTTACTTTTGGAAGACTTTATGTGCTAAACTTGGCACAAAATTGTTGTTTTCTACTACTTGTCATCCTCAAACGGATGGACAAACTGAAGTTTTCAATAGAACTTTGGGAACACTTTTGCGTGCTATTCTTAAAAAGAACTTGGATTGACATTTTGATGGACTTTATTTTGGGGTTGCCGAGGACTAAGAAGGGGAGTGATTCTATTTTGGTTGTTGTGGATAGATTCTCTAAGATGACACATTTTATAGCTTGTCATAAAACCGATGATGCTTCAAACATTGCGGATTTGTTCTTTAGAGAAGTCGTTAGGTTGCATGGCATGCCTAGGACTATTATTTCTGGTCGCGATGTTAAATTCTTTAGTTACTTTTGGAAGACTTTATGGGCTAAACTTTGCACAAAATTGTTGATTTCTACTACTTGTCATCCTCAAACGGATGGACAAACTGAAGTTGTCAATAGAACTTTGGGAACACTTTTGCGTGCTATTCTTAAAAAGAACTTGGATTGACATTTCTATGGACTTTATTTTGGGGTTGCCTAAGACTAAGAAGGGGAGGGATTCTATTTTTGTTGTTGTGGATAGATTCTCTAAGATGGCACATTTTATAGCTTGTCATAAAACCGATGATGCTTCAAACATTGCGGATTTGTTCTTTAGAGAAGTCGCTAGGTTGCATGGAATGCCTAGGACTATTGTTTCTGGTCGCGATGTTAAATTCTTGAGTTACTTTTGGAATACTTTGTGGGCTAAACTTGGCACAAAATTGTTGTTTTCTACTACTTGTCATCCTCAAACGGATGGACAAACTGAAGTTGTCAATAGAACTTTGGGAACACTTTTGCGTGCTATTCTTAAAAAGAACTTGGATTGACATTTCTATGGACTTTATTTTGGGGTTGCCTAGGACTAAGAAGGTGATGGATTCTATTTTTGTTGTTGTGGATAGATTCTCTAAGATGGCACATTTTATAGCTTGTTATAAAACCGATGATGCTTCAAACATTGCAGATTTTTTCTTTAGAGAAGTCATTATGTTGCATGGCATGCCTAGGACTATTGTTTCTGGTCCCGATGTTAAATTTTTGAGTTACTTTTGGAATACTTTATGGGCTAAACTTGGCACAAAATTGTTGTTTTCTACTACTTGTCATCCTCAAACGGATGGACAAACTGAAGTTGTCAATAGAACTTTGGGAACACTTTTGCGTGCTTTTCTTAAAAAGAACTTGGATTGACATTCCTATGGACTTTATTTTGGGGTTGCCTAGGACTAAGAAGGGGAGGGATTCTATTTTTGTTGTTGTGGATAGATTCTCTAAGATGGCACATTTTATAGCTTGTCATAAAACCGATGATGCTTCAAACATTGCGGATTTGTTCTTTAGAGAAGTCGCTAGGTTGTATGGAATGCCTAGGACTATTGTTTCTGGTCGCGATGTTTAATTCTTGAGTTACTTTTGGAATACTTTATGGGCTATACTTGGCACAAAATTGTTGTTTTCTACTACTTGTCATCCTCAAAAAGATGGACAAACTGAAGTTGTCAATAGAACTTTGAGAACACTTTTGCGTGCTATTCTTAAAAAGAACTTGGATTGACATTTATATGGACTTTATTTTGGGGTTGCCTAGGACTAAGAAGGTGATGGATTCTATTTTTGTTGTTGTGGATAGATTCTCTAAGATGGCACATTTTATAGCTTGTTATAAAACCGATGATGCTTCAAACATTGCAGATTTTTTCTTTAGAGAAGTCGTTAGGTTGCATGGCATGACTAGGACTATTGTTTCTGGTCCCGATGTTAAATTTTTGAGTTACTTTTGGAATACTTTATGGGCTAAACTTGGCACAAAATTGTTGTTTTCTACTACTTGTCATCCTCCAACGGATGGACAAACTGAAGTTGTCAATAGAACTTTGGGAACACTTTTGCGTGCTATTCTTAAAAAGAACTTGGATTGACATTTCTATGGACTTTATTTTGGGGTTGCCTAGGACTAAGAAGGGGAGGGATTCTATTTTTGTTGTTGTGGATAGATTCTCTAAGATGGCACATTTTATAGCTTGTCATAAAACCGATGATGCTTCAAACATTGCGGATTTGTTCTTTAGAGAAGTCGCTAGGTTGTATGGAATGCCTAGGACTATTATTTCTGGTCGCGATGTTTAATTCTTGAGTTACTTTTGGAATACTTTATGGGCTATACTTGGCACAAAATTGTTGTTTTCTACTACTTGTCATCCTCAAACGGATGGACAAACTGAAGTTGTCAATAGAACTTTGGGAACACTTTTGCGTGCTATTCTTAAAAAGAACTTGGATTGACATTTCTATGGACTTTATTTTGGGGTTGCCTAGGACTAAGAAGGTGATGGATTCTATTTTTGTTGTTGTGGATAGATTCTCTAAGATGGCACATTTTATAGCTTGTTATAAAACCAATGATGCTTCAAACATTGCCGATTTTTTCTTTAGAGAAGTCGTTAGGTTGCATGGCATGCCTAGGACTATTGTTTCTGGTCCCGATGTTAAATTTTTGAGTTACTTTTGGAATACTTTATGGGCTAAACTTGGCACAAAATTGTTGTTTTCTACTACTTGTCATCCTCAAACGGATGGACAAACTGAAGTTGTCAATAGAACTTTGGGAACACTTTTGCGTGCTATTCTTAAAAAGAACTTGGATTGACATTTCTATGGACTTTATTTTGGGGTTGCCTAGGACTAAGAAGGGGAGGGATTCTATTTTTGTTGTGGATAGATTCTCTAAGATGACACATTTTATAGCTTGTCATAAAACCGATGATGCTTCAAACATTGCGGATTTGTTCTTTAGAGAAGTCGTTAGGTTGCATGGCATGCCTAGGACTATTATTTCTGGTCGCGATGTTAAATTCTTTAGTTACTTTTGGAAGACTTTATGGGCTAAACTTTGCACAAAATTGTTGATTTCTACTACTTGTCATCCTCAAACGGATGGACAAACTGAAGTTTTCAATAGAACTTTGAGAACACTTTTGCGTTCTATTCTTAAAAAGAACTTGGATTGACATTTCTATGGACTTTATTTTGGGGTTGCCTAGGAATAAGAAGGGGAGGGATTCTATTTTTGTTGTTGCGGATAGATTCTCTAAGATGGCACATTTTATAGCTTGTCATAAAACCGATGATGCTTCAAACATTGCGGATTTGTTCTTTAGAGAAGTCGCTAGGTTGCATTGAATGCCTAGGACTATTGTTTCTGGTCGCGATGTTAAATTTTTGAGTTACTTTTGGAATACTTTATGGGCTAAACTTGGCACAAAATTGTTGTTTTCTACTACTTGTCATCCTCAAACGGATGGACAAACTGAAGTTGTCAATAAAACTTTGGGAACACTTTTGCGTGCTATTCTTAAAAAGAACTTGGATTGACATTTTGATGGACTTTATTTTGGGGTTGCCAAGGACTAAGAAGGGGAGTGATTTTATTTTGGTTGTTGTGGATAGATTCTCTAAGATGACACATTTTATAGCTTGTCATAAAACCGATGATGCTTCAAACATTGCGGATTTGTTCTTTAGAGAAGTCGTTAGGTTGCATGGCATGCCTAAGACTATTATTTCTGGTCGCGATGTTAAATTCTTTAGTTACTTTTGGAAGACTTTATGGGCTAAACTTTGCACAAAATTGTTGATTTCTACTACTTGTCATCCTCAAACGGATGGACAAACTGAAGTTTTCAATAGAACTTTGAGAACACTTTTGCGTTCTATTCTTAAAAAGAACTTGGATTGACATTTCTATGGACTTTATTTTGGGGTTGCCTAGGACTAAGAAGGGGAGGGATTCTATTTTTGTTGTTGTGGATAGATTCTCTAAGATGGCACATTTTATAGCTTGTCATAAAACCGATGATGCTTCAAACATTGCGGATTTGTTCTTTAGAGAAGTCGCTAGGTTGCATTGAATGCCTAGGACTATTGTTTCTGGTCGCGATGTTAAATTCTTGAGTTACTTTTGGAATACTTTATGGGATAAACTTGGCACAAAATTGTTGTTTTCTACTACTTGTCATCCTCGAACGGATGGACAAACTGAAGTTGTCAATAGAACTTTGGGAACACTTTTGCGTGCTATTCTTAAAAAGAACTTGGATTGACATTTCTATGGACTTTATTTTGGGGTTGCCTAGGACTAAGAAGGGGAGGGATTCTATTTTTGTTGTTGTGGATAGATTCTCTAAGATGGCACATTTTATAGCTTGTTATAAAACCGATGATGCTTCAAACATTGCGGATTTTTTCTTTAGAGAAGTCAGTAGGTTGCATGGCATGCCTAGGACTATTGTTTCTGGTCGCGATGTTAAATTCTTGAGTTACTTTTGGAATACTTTATGGGCTAAACTTGGCACAAAATTGTTGTTTTCTACTACTTGTCATCCTCAAACGGATGGACAAACTGAAGTTGTCAATAGAACTTTGGGAACACTTTTGCGTGCTATTCTTAAAAAGAACTTGGATTGACATTTCTGATGGACTTTATTTTGGGGTTGCCTAGGACTAAGAAGGGGAGTGATTCTATTTTGTTGTTGTGGATAGATTCTCTAAGATGACACATTTTATAGCTTGTCATAAAACCGATGATGCTTCAAACATTGCGGATTTGTTCTTTAGAGAAGTCGTTAGGTTGCATGGCATGCCTAGGACTATTGTTTCTGGTCGCGATGTTAAATTCTTGAGTTACTTTTGGAAGACTTTATGGGCTAAACTTGGCACAAAATTGTTGATTTTCTACTACTTGTCATCCTCAAACGGATGGACAAACTGAAGTTGTCAATAGAACTTTGGGAACACTTTTGCGTGCTATTCTTAAAAAGAACTTGGATTGACATTTCTATGGACTTTATTTTGGGGTTGCCTAGGACTAAGAAGGGGAGGGATTCTATTTTGTTGTTGTGGATAGATTCTCTAAGATGGCACATTTTATAGCTTGTCATAAAACCGATGATGCTTCAAACATTGCGGATTTGTTCTTTAGAGAAGTCGCTAGGTTGCATGGAATGCCTAGGACTATTGTTTCTGGTCGCGATGTTAAATTCTTGAGTTACTTTTGGAATACTTTATGGGCTAAACTTGGCACAAAATTGTTGTTTTCTACTACTTGTCATCCTCAAACGGATGGACAAACTGAAGTTGTCAATAGAACTTTGGGAACACTTTTGCGTGCTATTCTTAAAAAGAACTTGGATTGACATTTCTATGGACTTTATTTTGGGGTTGCCTAGGACTAAGAAGGTGATGGATTCTATTTTTGTTGTTGTGGATAGATTCTCTAAGATGGCACATTTTATAGCTTGTTATAAAACCGATGATGCTTCAAACATTGCAGGATTTTTTCTTTAGAGAAGTCGCTTAGGTTGCATGGCATGCCTAGGACTATTGTTTCTGGTCGCGATGTTAAATTTTTGAGTTACTTTTGGAATACTTTATGGGCTAAACTTGGCACAAAATTGTTGTTTTCTACTACTTGTCATCCTCAAACGGATGGACAAACTGAAGTTGTCAATAGAACTTTGGGAACACTTTTGCGTGCTATTCTTAAAAAGAACTTGGATTGACATTTCTATGGACTTTATTTTGGGGTTGCCTAGGACTAAGAAGGGGAGGGATTCTATTTTTGTTGTTGTGGATAGATTCTCTAAGATGGCACATTTTATAGCTTGTCATAAAACCGATGATGCTTCAAACATTGCGGATTTGTTCTTTAGAGAAGTCGCTAGGTTGCATGGAATGCCTAGGACTATTGTTTCTGGTCGCGATGTTTAATTCTTGAGTTACTTTTGGAATACTTTATGGGCTAAACTTGGCACAAAATTGTTGTTTTCTACTACTTGTCATCCTCAAACGGATGGACAAACTGAAGTTGTCAATAGAACTTTGAGAACACTTTTGCGTGCTATTCTTAAAAAGAACTTGGATTGACATTTCTATGGACTTTATTTTGGGGTTGCCTAGGACTAAGAAGGTGATGGATTCTATTTTTGTTGTTGTGGATAGATTCTCTAAGATGGCACATTTTATAGCTTGTTATAAAACCGATGATGCTTCAAACATTGCAGATTTTTTCTTTAGAGAAGTCGTTAGGTTGCATGGCATGCCTAGGACTATTGTTTCTGGTCCCGATGTTAAATTTTGAGTTACTTTTGGAATACTTTATGGGCTAAACTTGGCACAAAATTGTTGTTTTCTACTACTTGTCATCCTCAAACGGATGGACAAACTGAAGTTGTCAATAGAACTTTGGGAACACTTTTGCGTGCTATTCTTAAAAAGAACTTGGATTGACATTTCTATGGACTTTATTTTGGGGTTGCCTAGGACTAAGAAGGGGAGGGATTCTATTTTTGTTGTTGTGGATAGATTCTCTAAGATGGCACATTTTATAGCTTGTCATAAAACCGATGATGCTTCAAACATTGCGGATTTGTTCTTTAGAGAAGTCGCTAGGTTGTATGGAATGCCTAGGACTATTAGTTTCTGGTCGCGATGTTTAATTCTTGAGTTACTTTTGGAATACTTTATGGGCTATACTTGGCACAAAATTGTTGTTTTCTACTACTTGTCATCCTCAAACGGATGGACAAACTGAAGTTGTCAATAGAACTTTGGGAACACTTTTGCGTGCTATTCTTAAAAAGAACTTGGATTGACATTTCTATGGACTTTATTTTGGGGTTGCCTAGGACTAAGAAGGTGATGGATTCTATTTTTGTTGTTGTGGATAGATTCTCTAAGATGGCACATTTTATAGCTTGTTATAAAACCGAATGATGCTTCAAACATTGCCGATTTTTTCTTTAGAGAAGTCGTTAGGTTGCATGGCATGCCTAGGACTATTGTTTCTGGTCCCGATGTTAAATTTTTGAGTTACTTTTGGAATACTTTATGGGCTAAACTTGGCACAAAATTGTTGTTTTCTACTACTTGTCATCCTCAAACGGATGGACAAACTGAAGTTGTCAATAGAACTTTGGGAACACTTTTGCGTGCTATTCTTAAAAAGAACTTGGATTGACATTTCTATGGACTTTATTTTGGGGTTGCCTAGGACTAAGAAGGGGAGGGATTCTATTTGTTGTTGTGGATAGATTCTCTAAGATGACACATTTTATAGCTTGTCATAAAACCGATGATGCTTCAAACATTGCGGATTTGTTCTTTAGAGAAGTCGTTAGGTTGCATGGCATGCCTAGGACTATTATTTCTGGTCGCGATGTTAAATTCTTTAGTTACTTTTGGAAGACTTTATGGGCTAAACTTTGCACAAAATTGTTGATTTCTACTACTTGTCATCCTCAAACGGATGGACAAACTGAAGTTTTCAATAGAACTTTGAGAACACTTTTGCGTTCTATTCTTAAAAAGAACTTGGATTGACATTTCTATGGACTTTATTTTGGGGTTGCCTAGGACTAAGAAGGGGAGGGATTCTATTTTTGTTGTTGCGGATAGATTCTCTAAGATGGCACATTTTATAGCTTGTCATAAAACCGATGATGCTTCAAACATTGCGGATTTGTTCTTTAGAGAAGTCGCTAGGTTGCATTGAATGCCTAGGACTATTGTTTCTGGTCGCGATGTTAAATTTTGAGTTACTTTTGGAATACTTTATGGGCTAAACTTGGCACAAAATTGTTGTTTTCTACTACTTGTCATCCTCAAACGGATGGACAAACTGAAGTTGTCAATAAAACTTTGGGAACACTTTTGCGTGCTATTCTTAAAAAGAACTTGGATTGACATTTTGATGGACTTTATTTTGGGGTTGCCAAGGACTAAGAAGGGGAGTGGATTTATTTTGTTGTTGTGGATAGATTCTCTAAGATGACACATTTTATAGCTTGTCATAAAACCGATGATGCTTCAAACATTGCGGATTTGTTCTTTAGAGAAGTCGTTAGGTTGCATGGCATGCCTAAGACTATTATTTCTGGTCGCGATGTTAAATTCTTTAGTTACTTTTGGAAGACTTTATGGGCTAAACTTTGCACAAAATTGTTGATTTCTACTACTTGTCATCTCAAACGGATGGACAAACTGAAGTTTTCAATAGAACTTTGAGAACACTTTTGCGTTCTATTCTTAAAAAGAACTTGGATTGACATTTCTATGGACTTTATTTTGGGGTTGCCTAGGACTAAGAAGGGGAGGGATTCTATTTTTGTTGTTGTGGATAGATTCTCTAAGATGGCACATTTTATAGCTTGTCATAAAACCGATGATGCTTCAAACATTGCGGATTTGTTCTTTAGAGAAGTCGCTAGGTTGCATTGAATGCCTAGGACTATTGTTTCTGGTCGCGATGTTAAATTCTTGAGTTACTTTTGGAATACTTTATGGGATAAACTTGGCACAAAATTGTTGTTTTCTACTACTTGTCATCCTCAACGGATGGACAAACTGAAGTTTTCAATAGAACTTTGGGAACACTTTTGCGTGCTATTCTTAAAAAGAACTTGGATTGACATTTCTATGGACTTTATTTTGGGGTTGCCTAGGACTAAGAAGGGGAGGGATTTTATTTTGTTGTTGTGGATAGATTCTCTAAGATGGCACATTTTATAGCTTGTCATAAAACCGATGATCCCTGCGGAAATTGACGTCACGGCACGAACAACTCAGGATACCTCTCTCTCATCTCAGTCTCTGGTTCCCACGTAGCCTCCTCGATCAAATGGTCCTCCAAAGGACTTTAACGATGCCGATCTCTTTGTTCCTCAATACTCTGACAGTGCGATCCAAAATCTGGACGGAATCTCTTGGTAAGTCAAATTCGGCGTCAAGTCCAATGGCTCGTGGCGAAGAACATGGGAAGGATCTGCAATATACTCCTGAGCATCGATACATGAAACACATTAGGACTCTGTCAAGATCGGGCGGTAGGGCTAATCTGTAGGCTCGGTCACCAACTCTGTCCAATATCAAATGGACCAGAATCTAGGACTCAACTTGCCTTCTTGCCAAATCTCATCACACCCTTGAGAGGTGCTATCTTCAGAAAAACATGATCGCCAACCTCGAACTTCAAAGGTCTGCGACGAACATCTGCATAACTCTTTGCCTCGACTGAGCAGTCTTCATCCTCTCTCTGATAACTGCACAACAACATCGGCAGTCTGCTGGACCAACTCGGGACCCAACATCTTCCTCTCTCCAAACTCATCCCAAAACAAAGGGGATCTGACTTCCTGCCATAAAGTGCCTCATACGGTGCCATGCCAATCGTCGCCTGGTAGCTATTGTTGTACGTGAACTCCACAAGTGGCAGCTTAGAATCCCAACTACCAGAATAGTCAATAGTACAAGCTCTGAGCATATCTCCAGAATCTGAATGACTCTCTCGACTGACCGTCGCTTTGAGGATGATAAGTGGACTGAAAGCTAAACGAGAACCCAAAGCTCTGTGAAGACTCTTCCAAAAACTCGGAGGTAAATCTAGGGTCCCGATCAGACACAATCGACACGGGCACACCATGAAGTCTAACAATCTCGGCAATGTAGTCCTCGGCATACTGAGACATCGAATAAGTCGTCTTGACTGGGAGAAAATGAGCCGACTTGGTCAATCTATCAACAATGACCCAAATGGAATTATAACCCCTCTGAACTCTGGGCAGACCAGTCACGAAATCCATGGTGATGTGCTCCCACTTCCACTGGGAATCGGCAAAGATAGCAATGTCCCAGCAGGTCTCTGATGCTCAATCTTAACCTGCTGACAAGTAAGGCACTGAGAAAGAACAAAGCAATATCTTTCTTCATACCTGGCCACCAGTAAAGTCGACGAAGATCCTGATACATCTTCGTACTGCCGGATGAATCGAATAAGGTGCGGTATGAGCCTCTGTCAAGACGTCTTACGAATATCGTCGCCAGAAGGAACACAAATACGGTCTCTGAAGTTACCAAACCATACCATTCAGACTAAACTCTGAATTCCCTCTAGCCTCCGCTCTAGCTCTCAACTCTGTCAACTGAACATCAGTCGACTGCTCTCTACGGATCCTGTCCGTCAAAGTAGATCGAATGACCAACGCTGAAAAGCGAGCAATGGTACCTGGAATCACTAGATCAATCTCCTCTCTTGCAAATCCATCAAAAATGGTCTCTTGAATCAAAGAACTCAAAGAAGCACTCGATTTGGGCTCAAAGCATAGCCCACCACATTCGCCTTCCCTGGGTGATAGCTGATGGTCACATCGTAATCCTTGACAAGCTCTAACCACCTCCTCTGTCGCATTTGAGCTCTTCTCGCGAGAACAAATACTTCAAACTCTTGTGGTCTGTAAAGATCTCACACTTTGCCATACAGATAATGTCTCCAAATCTTAAGGGCGAAAACCACAGCTGCGAGCTCCAAATCTGCGTCGGATAATCTTCTCAAATCCTTCAACTGGCGAGATCATAGGCAATGACCTTACCTCGCTGCATAACACGCACCAAGGCCTCTCTTCGACGCATCGGTATGACAACAAAGTCCTTGAACCACTGGGCAAAGAAAGAACAGGAGCTGTCGTCAATCTGTCCTTCAACTCCTGAAATGCACTTGGACAAACGAAGTTGTCAATAGAACTTTTAGAACACTTTTGCGTGCTATTCTTAAAAGAAATTGGATTGACATTTCTAGGACTTTATTTTTGTAATAGCCGAGCCCGGTGTACGGTACGATTTAAGTTTTGTTTGTATTTGGGATATTTGATTAGATGATTATAGTTGTGTTTTGGGCTTTAGTATTATTGGTTATTATTTATTTGAGGTATTAGTTGTTGTTGGTGTTCGTTTCAGCGTTTCGGTTCGATTTTAGTTGCTTTGGAATAGTGTTTGCCGTGAGTAGAGTGCACCCGGTCTTAGAGGAGTGCCCCCGCGGTGCACTGTGCTATTTTTGGAGTTGAGTGCCGTGAGCACACCGCACCCGCGGCGTTGTAGAGACCGCCCCTGCGGTAGAGACCGCCACCGCGCTGCTTGCGTCGCCGCACCGGCTGTTCGTGTTCCAGAATTTTGAGATTGCCGTAACCATAGCGCACACCGCGGTCCTTGTGTTGGCGCACCCGCGGTGAAGGTATGGTCGAGTTTTTAAGCTACTTTTTGGAGTGGTTGGCCATGCTTTTCCTTTCTTCTCTCCTTCATTCTCGACATTTCTCCATTTTAGGGTTTTTGGTCATTTCTTTACTTCTATCTTCGATTCAAGCGTTTGTTTGGAATTTCGACTTGATTCGACGTTCTCCTGTGTGCTAGGAAGCTTGGGTAAGTTTTTGGTGCGATTCTGTTAAGGTGTAAATTAAGAGTTGTTTAGATTGTGTTTTAAGTGGATTTATGGATTTTAGCTTGTAATCTTGGATATTTAGTTGATATTGGTGTATTTGTGGATTATTTGTTGAGGTGGTGATCAAGAGCTAAGTTGAGGTGTTTGTTGTGGTTTGTAAGGGAATTTCATTCTTTTTGCTCACATGATTATATATGTATGTGTTTCAAAGAGTTTATTGTGTTATTCCCTTTCATTGATCCATAGATGTATTGTTATATGTATGGAGGCATTGTTGTCTCATTATTGATTAAGGGAATACAAAGAGATATAAGAGTTCAAGTGATTGTTAAAACCAGAGAAGGGTTTAAAGTTTTCGGATTGATAAATACATAGTAGAGATTGCATGCAATATTAGAGATCATCGCCCAGAGGCTATATCCCTCAGAGTTATCGGTATTTATATCGATTTGGGAACGAGCAACCCCAGAGCAGAATACTATTGATATCAATCCCCAGAGCAAAAGAGAAATACCATCATATTTATATGCTATTGCTATGTTATTGATATTCAGAGTTTACAGTTCAGAGTTGATGTGTTTTTATGATTTCAAAGAGATGTTTTACAGAGATTATTGTTTATTGTTATATAAGAGTTCCACTTGCTGAGATTTATTCTCCATTCAGTTATTTTATGTGATGCAGATCAGAGTGGTGCCTGGGACGTTGACTGTAGTCGGGGGTCATAGCATAAACCGTTGGAAGGAGATTTTGGCATGATCATAGGAATGATATTTTGGTTTTTGTTATGTCATTTAAATGATCTGTATTTATTGTAAGATATATTGAAGTATAATGTATTTTGAAACTCCTTCCGTATATTTTGAAAAGAAAAATTTTATTTCTGCGTATTTATTTTAAAAGAGGTCAGGGTGTCAACATTTAGTGGTATCAGAGCGGTGTTCTTCGGACCAATGCATATGACTTCGTCTACTTTCAACTGTCCGGGTATGTTTTCTTTGCATCTATCTATTGTTATGTATTGATTGGTGTCTTGTGAGCATTGTAGAGTAGAGGATGCCTCCTAAGCGTAAGGCGTCAGAGGGAGAGGATAGTTCGTCCTCGAGAGTTGTCGACGAGTTCGGCAAGTTACTGAAGGAGCAGGCTAAGGTTCAAGTGAGCAGATCCAGCAGTTGCTTAGACTGCAAGGAGCAGGCCAGGGCAGAGACCAAGGTAGGGGGCAGGTTGCTCAGTAGCAGTGGTTCGATGCTATCTTTGCGTTTAAGAGGATGGATCCACCCGAGTTTCCAGGCAGCTCCGACCTTTAGCTGCAGTAGAGTGGGTCAAGGTTTGGAGGCGATTTTTGACATTCCACTATGGAACAGAGAGTATCAGTTGTGCTGTTTTTATGCTGGTTAAAGCTGCACGTTTGTGGTGGAATGCGACCAAGGTTGGCATTGATGTTTCTACTTGAATGGTCTGAGTTTACTGAGCTTTTCTACGACAAGTACTTTCCTGATGCACTGCGGACGGAGGAAGGTCACAGAGTTCTTGGAGCTTCGTCAGGGGAGCTTGAACGTGGATGAGTATATTCTCAAGTTCGAGGAGGGTTGCCTTTTGCTCCGTACATTGTACCAGTGATAAAGATAAAGGCGCTCACTTCATTCGAGGCCTTAGAGCGGAGATCAGGCGTGACTCAATATGTCCAAGGCTGTTACTTTCAAGGAGATTGTGTCCAAGGCGTTGCTAGCGAGCAGGACGAGAAGGATATCGCCAGGGAGAGGCAGGCGAGGCACCAGGCTAGTATGCAGAGAGGCCAGATTCAGGTCAGCGTGGCAGGATCGATTCAAGGGGAAGGGCAAGGTGGATCAGAGTCCTAGGCCACCGTCAGTGCCAGTTGCTCCGTCTGATTCTGAGAGATCTTGTGTCCCAAGTGTAGCAGACCCCACGTGGAGAGTGTAGATTTGGCTCTCGTTCTTGCTATCGTTGTGGCATGCCAGGATATTTCCAGAGATTGTCCTAGGGGAGCTAGCCAGGAGAAGGTGCAGGGTCGTATCTTTTCGTGACTAAGGAAGATGATGACCAGGGAGGAGTTCTCGCCAGCTCAGGTACTTCGCTGGTCCTTCCTTTATTTCGTGTCTTGATGCTGAGAGGCTTTTGTGTAGAGGTTGTGATGTTTTTCTAGCATCTGTTGTGGATATGGATAGACTGATTAAGTTGAATATTGATGATATTGATGTGGTGAGGGAGTTTGCGGAGTGTGTTTGAGGATGATGTTCCGGGTTGCCGCCGGATAGAGATGTAGAGTTTGTCATTGATCTTGCTCCAGGTAGGTTCCTATTTCTAAGGCTCTGTATAGGATGGCTCCTACCGAGTGAAAGAGTTGAAGACGCAGTTGCAGGATCTTCTAGATAGGGTTTCATTCGTCCGAGTTTTGCCTTGGGGAGCTCCGGTTCTATTTGTTAAGAAGAGGATGGTTCTTTGCGTTCTGTGTATCGACTACAGGGAGCTTAACAAAGTGACGATCAAGAACAAGATCCGTTGCCTCGGATAGATGATTTGTTTGACCAACTCCAGGGTGCCACTGTTTTCTCGAAGATTGAACTTCGGTCTGGCTACATCAAATTGAAGGTTAGGGAGTCCGATATCCCTAAGACGGCTTTCAGGACCAGGTATGGTCACTTTGAGTTTCTCGTGATGTCTTTTGGTTTGACCAATGCCCCTTCTGTTTTCATGGACCTGATGAACCGTGTGTTCAAGCCGTATTTGGATAGCTTCGTCATTGTCTTTATCGACGTATCTTGATCTTTCCAAGACCAGAGAGCTTCATTCAGAGCATCTCAGAGTTGTGCTCCAGTTGCTGAGAGAGCGGAGGTTGTTTGCCAAGTTGAAGAAGTGTGAGTTTTGGCTGATCAGATTTCTTTCCAGGCCATGGTCGTTTCGAGGGATGGCATTGCTGTTGATCCGATGAAGATAGAGGCGATTCAGAAGTGGCCTATTCCTACGACTGTTTCAGAGGTGCGCAGTTTCCTTGGTTTGGCGGGTTTTTATCGTCGTTTCATTTTGGATTTTTCCAAGATTGCCCTGCCATTGTCCAATCTGACAAGGAAGACTGGAAGTTCGGTGGTCTTTAGATTGCCAGAGTGCATTTCAGGAGTTGAAGGATAGATGACGACGGCTCCTGTTCTTTCTTTGCCTTGTGGTTCAGAGGACTTTGTTGTCTATACTGATGCGTCGAAGAAGGGTCTCGGTGCAGTGTTGATGCAGAGGGTAAGGTCATTGCCTATGCTTCTCGCCAGTTGAAGGATTATGAGAAGAATTATCCGACGCATGATTAGAGTTGGCAGCTGTGGTTTTCGCCCTGAAGATTTGGAGACACTACTTGTATGGCGAAAAGTGTGAGATTTTCACAGACCACAAGAGTTTGAAGTATCTGTTTTCGCAGAAGAAGCTCAATATGCGGCAGAGGAGGTGGTTAGAGCTGGTCAAAGATTACGATGTAACTATCAGTATCACCCAGGGAAGGCGAATGTTGTGGCTGATGCTTTGAGTCGTAAGTCGAGTGCTTCATTGAGTTCTTGTTGTTCAGAGACCGTTGCTGATGGATTTGCAGAGAGAGGAGATTGATCTGGTGATTCCAGGCACCATTGCTCGTTTTCAGCGTTGGTTCTTCGATCTTCTTTGACGGACAGGATCCGTAGAGAGCAGTCGACTGATGTTCAGCTGACAGAGTTGAGAGATAGAGCAGAGATTAGAGGTATTCAGAGTTCGCCTGAATGGTGATGGTTTGGTGACTTTCAGAGGTCGATTTGTGTTCCTTCTGGTGACGATATTCGTAGAGATATTCTGACAGAGGCTCATACCGCACCTTATTCGATTCATCAGGCAGTACGAAGATGTATCAGGATCTTCGTCGACTCTACTGGTGGCCAGGTATGAAGAAGGATGTTGCCGTTTCATTTCTCAGTGTCTTACTGTCAGCAGGTGAAGATTGCAGCACAGAGACCTGCTGGGACATTGTTGTCGTTGCCGATTCCTCAGTGGAAGTGGGAGCATATTACGATGGATTTCGTGACTGGTCTTCCCAGAGTGCAGAGAGGTTTCAATTCTATTTGGGTTATCGTTGATGATTGACTAAGTCAGCGCATTTTCTTCCAGTCAAGACGACGTATCGATGAATCAGTATGCCAGGACTACATTGCAGAGATTGTCAGACTTCATGGTGTCCCTGTGTCGATCGTGTCTTGATCGTGACCCTAGATTTACTTCAGAGTTTTGGAAGAGTTTGCACAGAGCTTGGGTTCGCGGTTAACATTCAGTACAGCCTATCATCCTCAGAGTGATGGTCAGTCAGAGAGAGTCATTCAGATTCTTGAGGATATGCTCAGAGCTTGTACTATTGACTTCCAGGTAGCTGGGATCTTTTTTGCCTTTGGTTGAGGTTCACTTATAACAATAGCTACCAGGCGACGATTGGCATGGCACGTAGAGGCACTTTAGGCAGGAAGTGCAGATCTCCCTTGTATTGGGACGAGGTTGGTGAGAGGAAGATGTTGGGACAGAGTTGGTCCAGCAGACTGCTGATGTTGTTGCTGTTATCAGAGAAAGGATGAAGACTGCCCAGTCCAACAGAAGGCTATGCAGATGTTCGTCGTAGACCTTTGCAGTTCGAGGTTGGCGACCATGTATTTCTGAAGATAGCACCTCTCAAGGGTGTGATAGAGATTTGGTAAGAGGGCAAGTTGAGTCCTAGATTTATTGGTCCATTCGAGATTTTGGACAGAGTTGGTGACAGAGCCTACAGATTAGCCCTACCTCCAGATCTTGACAGAGTTCATAATGTGTTTCACGTATCGATGCTCAGGAAGTAGTTGCAGATCCTTCCCATGTTCTTCGCCACGAGCCATTGGACTTGACGCCGAATTGACGTATCAAGAGATTCCGATTCAGATTTTGGATCGCACGTTAGAGTTCTGAGGAACAAAGAGATCGGCAGTGTCAAAGTTCTTTGGGGAAACCATTGATAGAGGAGGCTACGTGGGAACCAGAGGATGAGATGAGAGAGAAGTATCTGAGTTGTTCGTGCCGTGACGTCAATTTCGCGGACGAAATTCCCTTAAGGGGGAAGATGAGATGTAATAGCCGAGCCCGGTGTACGGTACGATTTAAGTTTGTTGTTTGTTATTTGGGATATTGATTAGATGATTATAGTTGTGTTTTGGGGTAGTATTATTGGTTATTATTTATTGAGGTAAGTTGTTGTTGGTTGTTCGTTTCACGCGTTTCGGTTCGATTTTAGTTGCTTTGGAATAGTGTTTTGCCGTGAGTAGAGTGCACCCGCGCTCTTAGAGGAGTGCCCCCGCGGTGCACTTGCTTATTTTGGAGTTTGAGTGCCGTGAGCACACCGCACCCGCGGCGTTGTAGAGACCGCCCTGCGGTAGAGACCGCACCGCGCTGTGCGTCGCCAGCCCCGCGCTGTTCGTGTTCCGAATTTTTGAGATTGCCGTAACCATAGCGCACCCGCGGTCCTTGTGTTGGCGCACCCGCGGTGAAGGTATGGTCGAGTTTTAAGCTACTTTTTGGAGTGGTTGGCCATGCTTTTCTCCTTCTCTCCTTCATTCTCGACTTTCTCTCCATTTTTAGGGTTTTTGGTCATTTCTTTCACTTCCTATCTTCGATTCAAGCGTTGTTTGGAATTTCGACTTGAGTTCGACGTTCTCCTTGGTGCTAGGAAGCTTGGGTAAGTTTTTGGTGCGATTCTGTTAAGGTTGTAAATTAAGAGTTGTTTAGATTGGTTGTTTAAGTGGATTTATGGTTATTTAGCTGTAATCTGGATATTAGTGAATGGTGTTATTTGTGGATTATTTGTTGTAGGTGGTGATCAAGAGCTAAGTTGAGGTTTTGTTGTGGTTTGTGAAGTGGAATTCATTCCTTTTTGCCTCACATGATTATATATGTATGTGTTTCAAGAGTTATTGTGTTATTCCCTTTCATTTGATCCATAGTGTATTGTTATATGTATTGGAGGCATGTAGTTCTCATTATGATTAAAGGGATACAAAGAGATATATAGAGTTCAAAGTGATTGTTAAAACCAGAGAAGAGTTTAAATGTTTTCGGATTGATAAATACATAGTCAGAGATTGCATGCAATATTAGATGATCATCGCCCAGAGGTTTAATCCCTCAGAGTTATCGGTATTTATATCGATTTGGGAACGAGCAACCCGAGCAGAGATACTATTGATATCAATCCCCAGAGCAAAAGAGAAATACCATCATATTTATATGCTATTGCTATGTTATTGATATTCAGAGTTTACAGTTCAGAGTATGGTATTTATGATTTCAAGAGATGTTTTACAGAGATTATTGTTTATTGTTATATAAGAGTTCCACTTGCTGAGATTTATTCTCATTTCAGTTATTTTCATGTGATGCAGATCAGAGTGTGCCTCGGGACGTTGACTGTAGATGGGGGTCATATGCATACACCGTTGGAAGGAGGTTGTTGGCATGATCATAGGAATGATATTTGGTTTTTGTTATGTCATTTAATGATCATGTATTTATTTGTAAAGATATTTGATGAATGTATTTTGAAACTCCTTCCGTATATTGAAAAGAAAAATTTTATTTCTGCTGGTATTTATTTTAAAAGAGGTCAGGGTGTCACAATTTTGGGCTTGCCTAGGCTAAGAAGGGGAGGGATTCTATTTTTGTTGGTGTGGATAGATTCTCTAAGATGGCACATTTTATAGCTTGTCATAAAACCGATGATGCTTCAAACATTGCGGATTTATTCTTTAGAGAAGTCGCTAGGTTGCATTGAATGCCTAGGACTATTGTTTCTGGTCGCGATGTTAAATTCTTTAGTTACTTTTGGAATACTTTATGGGCTAAACTTGGCACAAAAATTGTTGTTTTCTACTACTTGTCACCTCAAACGGATGGACAAACTGAAGTTGTCAATAGAACTTTGGGAACACTTGCGTGCTATTCTAAAAGAACTTGGATTGAAATTTCTATGGACTTTATTTGGGGTTCCTAGGACTAAGAAGGGGATGGATTCTATTTGTTGTTGTGGATAGATTCTCTAAGATGGCACATTTATAGCTTGTTATAAAACCGATGATGCTTCAAATATTGCGGATTTTTTCTTTAGAGAAGTCGTTAGGTTGCATGGCATGCCTAGGACTATGTTTCTAGTCGCGATGTTAAATTTTTGAGTTTTTGGAATACTTTATGGGCTAAACTTGGCACAAAATTGTTGTTTTCTACTACTTGTCATCCTCAAACGGATGGACAAAATGAAGTGTCAATAGAACTTTGAGAACACTTTTGCGTGCTATCTTAAAAGAACTTGGATTGACATTTCTATGGACTTTATTTTAAGGTTGCCTAGGACTAAAGGGGAGGGATTCTATTTTTGTTGTTTGTGTTAGATTCTCATGATGGCACATTTATAGCTGTGATAAAACCGATGATGCTTCAAACATTGCGGATTTGTTCTTTAGAGAAGTAGTGAGGTTGACTCGAGTTTCCCTAAATCACATACTTTTACTTATTGCATTGATATTTGCAATTGATCAAACTTATGATTGTAGTCTATTGATTTATAGCTACTGTGTGATAAGATTGATATTTGTAGCTTATTGATTTATAGCTACTGCATGTAATGACTGCTGATTCGCTAGTCATTGACTGATTTGCTTAGATACTGACTGTATGTATGGATTACTGAGTCGTTGAGTCATAGGCTGATTCGCCTAGTCACCGGCTGATTCGTCGGGTTATAGACTGATTCGTCTAAACTTAAGCTGATTCGCTTAATTACAGGCTGATTCGTCTGGTTATTGGCTGATTCGCCTAATTACTGGCTGATTCGTCAGGTTATTGACTGAGTCGTCAATTCTGCGGCTGATTCGCCCAGACACTGGAGATATTAATTATATCGATGCCGTTTAGGAATTGATTCATTCCTATCGACTGAGATTCGATATAATTACCTATATCCAGACATCGGGATCCCTAGGATAGAGTTGAGTCGAGTCAGAGGTGACGCGTCGGATGAGTTGAGTCTGATACGACATGTTGATTTACATTGTTTTGCCATTCATGATTATTGAATGCCTGAGATTGATTTATGTTTCTGATTTGATACATGTTATGAATATTTTTCATATGCTTTCGTATATGTTTTTATATGATTGCATTTATACATTGTTTATACTGGGATGTTTATATCTCACCGGAGTTATCCGGCTGTTGTCTTGTTTTGTATGTGTGCATGACAACAGGTGGGGCTGGATCAGGGTCAAGAAGAGGATGAGAGATGACGAGTTTAGCGTGGTGATTCCTGTGACACCCTGACCCGATACAATTAAAATACAGCGGAATTTAAAATTTTCTTTCAAACATGGAAGGAGTTTCAAAATACATTTTTATAAAAGTGTTTACAAAATAACAACATGATCATTCCAATGACATAACAAAATACAAAATATCATTAGTGTGATCATGTTACAAAGTGGTAAAAAATAATCATCCTTCCAATCTTCGTATGCATATGACCCCCATCCACAGTCAACGTCCCGGTCCGTCGCTCTTATCTGCATCACATGAAAATAACTGAAATGAGAATAAATCTCAGCAAGTGGAACTCTTACATAGCAATGATACATAGTATACTCTGTAAAACATGGCTTTTAAATCATAAATACCATCGACTCTGAAACATGAATACTGTAGCAATAACTGTAGCAATAGCATAGCAATAGATAGCAATACGATGGTATTCTCTTTTCTATGGTTGGATTGATATCAATAGTATCTGTAACTGTGGTTGCCAATATCCCATCGATATAAATCGATAACTGTGAGGGGATAAAAGCCTATGGTCGATGATCATCTAATTGCATGCAATGCCATGGCTATGATAAATCAATCCAATAAAACATTTGAATTCTCAATAGCATTTAAGGCCGTCGTTTCGCAATCTCATATTATCACTTGTATTCCCTTTTTAACAATAGTGAGACATCAATGCCTCCAATAGATAATCAATGAAATCAATACATAACAATGGATCAATTGAAGGGAATAACACTTTGAAACCTTTAAAACACAATACATATAATATCATGTGAGCAAAAAGGATGAAATTCCACTTACTACCAATAGAACACCTCAAATAAGCTCTTGGTACACCACCTACAACAATAATCCAAAAATAACACCAATATCAACTCTATATCCACAAGTACAAGCCAAATAATCCATTAAACAACTCAAACATCAAATCCAAAATAACCCTTAACTCAAAACCTCGTTAGAATCGCACCAAAAACTTACCTAAGCTTCCTTATACCACGGAGAACGATGATCTCAAGTCGGAAATCGAAACAAAGCCAAGAATCAAAGGTGGGAAGCAATTGAAATGGATGAAAACCCTTGCCAATGGAGAGAAAATCGGTAAAGAAGAGAAGGAATAGGATAAGGTATGGCCAACAACTCCCAAAAAGTGACTTAAAAACTCGCCCATACTTACACCGCGGGTGCGCCAACACAAGCACCGCGGGTGCGCCATGCTCTCGGCATACCAAAATAATTCTCATGCACGATCACCGCGGGTGCGGTGCTACAATTACCGCGGGTGCGGTGCACACCGCGGGTGCGGTCCTTGCACTGCCGCGGGTGCGGTCATGCCACGGCCCTAAAAATGCAAAATGATGAATAGTACACCGCGGGGGCACTCATCTAAGAGCGCGGGTGCACTCTACTCACGGCAATGAACAGTACAAACTCAACTAAAATCGATCCGAAACGCTGAAACGAACAATCAACACCAACTAATACCTCAAATAAATAATAACCAATAATACTATAGCCCAAAACACAACTATAAACGACTAATCATAAACCCAATTAACACAATAAAGCTTAAACCGTACCGTACACCGGGCTCGGCTATTACAATCTCCCCTCCTTAGAGGAATTTCGTCCTCGAAATTGACGTCACGGCACGAACAACTCAGGATACCTCTCTCTCATCTCAGTCTCTGGTTCCCACGTAGCCTCCTCGATCAAATGGTTCCTCCAAAGGACTTTAACGATGCCGATCTCTTTGTTCCTCAATACTCTGACAGTGCGATCCAAAATCTGGACCGGAATCTCTTGGTAAGTCAAATTCGGCGTCAAGTCCAATGGCTCGTGGCGAAGAACATGGGAAGGATCTGCAATATACTTCCTGAGCATCGATACATGAAACACATTATGGACTCTGTCAAGATCGGGCGGTAGGGCTAATCTGTAGGCTCGGTCACCAACTCTGTCCAATATCTCAAATGGACCAATGAATCTAGGACTCAACTTGCCCTTCTTGCCAAATCTCATCACACCCTTGAGAGGTGCTATCTTCAGAAAAACATGATCGCCAACCTCGAACTTCAAAGGTCTGCGACGAACATCTGCATAACTCTTCTGCCTCGACTGAGCAGTCTTCATCCTCTCTCTGATAACTGCAACAACATCGGCAGTCTGCTGGACCAACTCGGGACCCAACATCTTCCTCTCTCCAAACTCATCCCAAAACAAAGGGGATCTGCACTTCCTGCCATAAAGTGCCTCATACGGTGCCATGCCAATCGTCGCCTGGTAGCTATTGTTGTACGTGAACTCCACAAGTGGCAGCTTAGAATCCCAACTACCAGAATAGTCAATAGTACAAGCTCTGAGCATATCCTCCAGAATCTGAATGACTCTCTCTGACTGACCGTCGCTCTGAGGATGATAAGCTGTACTGAAAGCTAATCGAGAACCCAAAGCTCTGTGAAGACTCTTCCAAAACTCGGAGGTAAATCTAGGGTCACGATCAGACACAATCGACACGGGCACACCATGAAGTCTAACAATCTCGGCAATGTAGTCCTCGGCATACTGAGACATCGAATACGTCGTCTTGACTGGGAGAAAATGAGCCGACTTGGTCAATCTATCAACAATGACCCAAATGGAATTATAACCCCTCTGAACTCTGGGCAGACCAGTCACGAAATCCATGGTGATGTGCTCCCACTTCCACTGAGGAATCGGCAAAGATAGCAATGTCCCAGCAGGTCTCTGATGCTCAATCTTAACCTGCTGACAAGTAAGGCACTGAGAAATGAACAAAGCAATATCTTTCTTCATACCTGGCCACCAGTAAAGTCGACGAAGATCCTGATACATCTTCGTACTGCCTGGATGAATCGAATAAGGTGCGGTATGAGCCTCTGTCAAGACGTCTCTACGAATATCGTCGCCAGAAGGAACACAAATACGGTCTCTGAAAGTTACCAAACCATCACCATTCAGACTAAACTCTGAATTCCCTCTAGCCTCAGCTCTAGCTCTCAACTCTGTCAACTGAACATCAGTCGACTGCTCTCTACGGATCCTGTCCGTCAAAGTAGATCGAATGACCAACGCTGAAAAGCGAGCAATGGTACCTGGAATCACTAGATCAATCTCCTCTCTCTACAAATCCATCAAAAATGGTCTCTTGAATCAAAGAACTCAAAGAAGCACTCGATTTGCGGCTCAAAGCATCAGCCACCACATTCGCCTTCCCTGGGTGATAGCTGATGGTCACATCGTAATCCTTGACAAGCTCTAACCACCTCCTCTGTCGCATATTGAGCTCTTTCTGCGAGAACAAATACTTCAAACTCTTGTGGTCTGTAAAGATCTCACACTTTTCGCCATACAGATAATGTCTCCAAATCTTAAGGGCGAAAACCACAGCTGCGAGCTCCAAATCGTGCGTCGGATAATTCTTCTCATAATCCTTCAACTGGCGAGATGCATAGGCAATGACCTTACCTCGCTGCATCAACACTGCACCAAGGCCTCTCTTCGACGCATCGGTATAGACAACAAAGTCCTCTGAACCACTGGGCAAAGAAAGAACAGGAGCTGTCGTCAATCTGTCCTTCAACTCCTGAAATGCACTCTGGACAAACTGAAGTTGTCAATAGAACTTTGAGAACACTTTTGCGTGCTATTCTTAAAAAGAAATTGGATTGACATTTCTATGGACTTTATTTTTGTAATAGCCGAGCCCGGTGTACGGTACGATTTAAGTTTTGTTTGTTATTTGGGATATTTGATTAGATGATTATAGTTGTGTTTTGGGCTTTAGTATTATTGGTTATTATTTATTTGAGGTATTAGTTGTTGTTGGTTGTTCGTTTCAGCGTTTCGGTTCGATTTTAGTTGCTTTGGAATAGTGTTTTGCCGTGAGTAGAGTGCACCCGCGCTCTTAGAGGAGTGCCCCCGCGGTGCACTGTGCTATTTTTGGAGTTTGAGTGCCGTGAGCACACCGCACCCGCGGCGTTGTAGAGACCGCCCCTGCGGTAGAGACCGCACCCGCGCTGCTTGCGTCGCCGCACCCGCGCTGTTCGTGTTCCAGAATTTTTGAGATTGCCGTAACCATAGCGCACCCGCGGTCCTTGTGTTGGCGCACCCGCGGTGAAGGTATGGTCGAGTTTTTAAGCTACTTTTTGGAGTGGTTGGCCATGCTTTTCCTTTCTTCTCTCCTTCATTCTCGACATTTCTCTCCATTTTTAGGGTTTTTGGTCATTTCTTTCACTTCCTATCTTCGATTCAAGCGTTTGTTTGGAATTTCGACTTGAGTTCGACGTTCTCCTTGGTGCTAGGAAGCTTGGGTAAGTTTTTGGTGCGATTCTGTTAAGGTTGTAAATTAAGAGTTGTTTAGATTGGTTGTTTAAGTGGATTTATGGATTATTTAGCTTGTAATCTTGGATATTTAGTTGATATTGGTGTTATTTGTGGATTATTTGTTGTAGGTGGTGATCAAGAGCTAAGTTGAGGTGTTTGTTGTGGTTTGTAAGTGGAATTTCATTCCTTTTTGCTCACATGATTATATATGTATGTGTTTCAAAGAGTTTATTGTGTTATTCCCTTTCATTTGATCCATAGTATGTATTGTTATATGTATTGGAGGCATTGTATGTCTCATTATTGATTAAAGGGAATACAAAGAGATATATAGAGTTCAAAGTGATTGTTAAAACCAGAGAAGAGTTTAAATGTTTTCGGATTGATAAATACATAGTCAGAGATTGCATGCAATATTAGATGATCATCGCCCAGAGGCTTATATCCCTCAGAGTTATCGGTATTTATATCGATTTGGGATACGAGCAACCCCAGAGCAGAGATACTATTGATATCAATCCCCAGAGCAAAAGAGAAATACCATCATATTTATATGCTATTGCTATGTTATTGATATTCAGAGTTTACAGTTCAGAGTTGATGGTATTTATGATTTCAAAGAGATGTTTTACAGAGATTATTGTTTATTGTTATATAAGAGTTCCACTTGCTGAGATTTATTCTCATTTCAGTTATTTTCATGTGATGCAGATCAGAGTGGTGCCTCGGGACGTTGACTGTAGATCGGGGGTCATATGCATACACCGTTGGAAGGAGGATTTTGGCATGATCATAGGAATGATATTTTGGTTTTTGTTATGTCATTTAAATGATCATGTATTTATTTTGTAAAGATATTTGATGAAATGTATTTTGAAACTCCTTCCGTATATTTTGAAAAGAAAAATTTTATTTCTGCTGCGTATTTATTTTAAAAGAGGTCAGGGTGTCACATTTTAGTGGTATCAGAGCGGTGTTCTTCGGACCAATGCATATGACTTCGTCTACTTTCAACTGTCCGGGTATGTTTTCTTTGCATCTATCTATTGTTATGTATTGATTGGTGTCTTGTGAGCATTGTAGAGTAGAGGATGCCTCCTAAGCGTAAGGCGTCAGAGGGAGAGGATAGTTCGTCCTCGAGAGTTGTCGACGAGTTCGGCAAGTTACTGAAGGAGCAGGCTAAGGTTCACAGTGAGCAGATCCAGCAGTTGCTTAGACTGCAAGGAGCAGGCCAGGGCAGAGACCAAGGTAGGGGGCAGGTTGCTCCAGTAGCAGTTGGTTCTGATGCTATCTTTTCTGCGTTTAAGAGGATGGATCCACCCGAGTTTCCAGGCAGCTCCGATCCTTTAGCTGCAGTAGAGTGGGTCAAGGCTTTGGAGGCGATTTTTGATCATCTCCACTATGAGGACAGAGATCGTATCAGTTGTGCTGTTTTTATGCTGGTTAAAGCTGCACGTTTGTGGTGGAATGCGACCAAGGTTGGCATTGATGTTTCTACTTTGAAGTGGTCTGAGTTTACTGAGCTTTTCTACGACAAGTACTTTCCTGATGCACTGCGAGCGAGGAAGGTCACAGAGTTCTTGGAGCTTCGTCAGGGGAGCTTGAACGTGGATGAGTATATTCTCAAGTTCGAGGAGGGTTGCCTTTTTGCTCCGTACATTGCTACCAGTGATAAAGATAAAGGCGCTCACTTCATTCGAGGCCTTAGAGCGGAGATCAGGCGTGACATCAATATGTCCAAGGCTGTTACTTTCAAGGAGATTGTGTCCAAGGCGTTGCTAGCAGAGCAGGACGAGAAGGATATCGCCAGGGAGAGGCAGGCGAGGCACCAGGCTAGTATGCAGAGAGGCCAGAGTTCAGGTCAGCGTGGCAGAGATCGATTCAAGGGGAAGGGCAAGGTGGATCAGAGTCCTAGGCCACCGTCAGTGCCAGTTGCTCCGTCTGATTCTGAGAGATCTTTGTGTCCCAAGTGTAGCAGACCCCATCGTGGAGAGTGTAGATTTGGCTCTCGTTCTTGCTATCGTTGTGGCATGCCAGGCCATATTTCCAGAGATTGTCCTAGGGGAGCTAGCCAGGAGAAGGTGCAGGGTCGTATCTTTTCGATGACTAAGGAAGATGATGACCAGGGAGGAGTTCTCGCCAGCTCAGGTACTTCGCTGGTCCTTCCTTTTATTTCGTGTCTTGATGCTGAGAGGCTTTTGTGTAGAGGTTGTGATGTTTTTCTAGCATCTGTTGTGGATATGGATAGACTGATTAAGTTGAATATTGATGATATTGATGTGGTGAGGGAGTTTGCGGATGTGTTTGAGGATGATGTTCCGGGTTTGCCGCCGGATAGAGATGTAGAGTTTGTCATTGATCTTGCTCCAGGTACGGTTCCTATTTCTAAGGCTCTGTATAGGATGGCTCCTACCGAGATGAAAGAGTTGAAGACGCAGTTGCAGGATCTTCTAGATAAGGGTTTCATTCGTCCGAGTTCTTCGCCTTGGGGAGCTCCGGTTCTATTTGTTAAGAAGAAGGATGGTTCTTTGCGTCTGTGTATCGACTACAGGGAGCTTAACAAAGTGACGATCAAGAACAAGTATCCGTTGCCTCGGATAGATGATTTGTTTGACCAACTCCAGGGTGCCACTGTTTTCTCGAAGATTGAACTTCGGTCTGGCTACTATCAATTGAAGGTTAGGGAGTCCGATATCCCTAAGACGGCTTTCAGGACCAGGTATGGTCACTTTGAGTTTCTCGTGATGTCTTTTGGTTTGACCAATGCCCCTTCTGTTTTCATGGACCTGATGAACCGTGTGTTCAAGCCGTATTTGGATAGCTTCGTCATTGTCTTTATCGACGATATCTTGATCTATTCCAAGACCAGAGAGCTTCATTCAGAGCATCTCAGAGTTGTGCTCCAGTTGCTGAGAGAGCGGAGGTTGTTTGCCAAGTTGAAGAAGTGTGAGTTTTGGCTGGATCAGATTTCTTTCCTAGGCCATGTCGTTTCGAGGGATGGCATTGCTGTTGATCCGATGAAGATAGAGGCGATTCAGAAGTGGCCTATTCCTACGACTGTTTCAGAGGTGCGCAGTTTCCTTGGTTTGGCGGGTTTTTATCGTCGTTTCATTTTGGATTTTTCCAAGATTGCCCTGCCATTGTCCAATCTGACAAGGAAGACTGTGAAGTTCGAGTGGTCTTTAGATTGCCAGAGTGCATTTCAGGAGTTGAAGGATAGATTGACGACGGCTCCTGTTCTTTCTTTGCCTTGTGGTTCAGAGGACTTTGTTGTCTATACTGATGCGTCGAAGAAGGGTCTCGGTGCAGTGTTGATGCAGAGAGGTAAGGTCATTGCCTATGCTTCTCGCCAGTTGAAGGATTATGAGAAGAATTATCCGACGCATGATTTAGAGTTGGCAGCTGTGGTTTTCGCCCTGAA
The DNA here is from genome assembly GCF_022965805.1 of Primulina eburnea. Taxonomy (NCBI): domain Eukaryota; kingdom Viridiplantae; phylum Streptophyta; class Magnoliopsida; order Lamiales; family Gesneriaceae; genus Primulina; species Primulina eburnea. The sequence continues at coordinate 43,473,665 of NC_133103.1, read as the reverse complement.
GATTTGGAGACACTACTTGTATGGCGAAAAGTGTGAGATTTTCACAGACCACAAGAGTTTGAAGTATCTGTTTTCGCAGAAAGAGCTCAATATGCGGCAGAGGAGGTGGTTAGAGCTGGTCAAAGATTACGATGTAACTATCAGTTATCACCCAGGGAAGGCGAATGTTGTGGCTGATGCTTTGAGTCGTAAGTCGAGTGCTTCATTGAGTTCTTTGGTTCAGAGACCGTTGCTGATGGATTTGCAGAGAGAGGAGATTGATCTGGTGATTCCAGGCACCATTGCTCGTCTTTCAGCGTTGGTTCTTCGATCTTCTTTGACGGACAGGATCCGTAGAGAGCAGTCGACTGATGTTCAGCTGACAGAGTTGAGAGATAGAGCAGAGATTAGAGGTAATTCAGAGTTCGCCTTGAATGGTGATGGTTTGGTGACTTTCAGAGGTCGTATTTGTGTTCCTTCTGGTGACGATATTCGTAGAGATATTCTGACAGAGGCTCATACCGCACCTTATTCGATTCATCCAGGCAGTACGAAGATGTATCAGGATCTTCGTCGACTCTACTGGTGGCCAGGTATGAAGAAGGATGTTGCCGTGTTCATTTCTCAGTGTCTTACTTGTCAGCAGGTGAAGATTGAGCACCAGAGACCTGCTGGGACATTGTTGTCGTTGCCGATTCCTCAGTGGAAGTGGGAGCATATTACGATGGATTTCGTGACTGGTCTTCCCAGAGTGCAGAGAGGTTTCAATTCTATTTGGGTTATCGTTGATCGATTGACTAAGTCAGCGCATTTTCTTCCAGTCAAGACGACGTATTCGATGAATCAGTATGCCAAGGACTACATTGCAGAGATTGTCAGACTTCATGGTGTCCCTGTGTCGATCGTGTCTGATCGTGACCCTAGATTTACTTCAGAGTTTTGGAAGAGTTTGCACAGAGCTATGGGTTCGCGGTTAACATTCAGTACAGCCTATCATCCTCAGAGTGATGGTCAGTCAGAGAGAGTCATTCAGATTCTTGAGGATATGCTCAGAGCTTGTACTATTGACTTTCCAGGTAGCTGGGATTCTTTGTTGCCTTTGGTTGAGTTCACTTATAACAATAGCTACCAGGCGACGATTGGCATGGCACCGTATGAGGCACTTTATGGCAGGAAGTGCAGATCTCCCTTGTATTGGGACGAGGTTGGTGAGAGGAAGATGTTGGGACCAGAGTTGGTCCAGCAGACTGCTGATGTTGTTGCTGTTATCAGAGAAAGGATGAAGACTGCCCAGTCCAGACAGAAGAGCTATGCAGATGTTCGTCGTAGACCTTTGCAGTTCGAGGTTGGCGACCATGTATTTCTGAAGATAGCACCTCTCAAGGGTGTGATGAGATTTGGTAAGAAGGGCAAGTTGAGTCCTAGATTTATTGGTCCATTCGAGATTTTGGACAGAGTTGGTGACAGAGCCTACAGATTAGCCCTACCTCCAGATCTTGACAGAGTTCATAATGTGTTTCACGTATCGATGCTCAGGAAGTATGTTGCAGATCCTTCCCATGTTCTTCGCCACGAGCCATTGGACTTGACGCCGAATTTGACGTATCAAGAGATTCCGATTCAGATTTTGGATCGCACAGTTAGAGTTCTGAGGAACAAAGAGATCGGCATTGTCAAAGTTCTTTGGAGGAACCATTTGATAGAGGAGGCTACGTGGGAACCAGAGGATGAGATGAGAGAGAAGTATCCTGAGTTGTTCGTGCCGTGACGTCAATTTCGCGGACGAAATTCCCTTAAGGGGGGAAGATTGTAATAGCCGAGCCCGGTGTACGGTACGATTTAAGTTTTGTTTGTTATTTGGGATATTTGATTAGATGATTATAGTTGTGTTTTGGGCTTTAGTATTATTGGTTATTATTTATTTGAGGTATTAGTTGTTGTTGGTTGTTCGTTTCAGCGTTTCGGTTCGATTTTAGTTGCTTTGGAATAGTGTTTTGCCGTGAGTAGAGTGCACCCGCGCTCTTAGAGGAGTGCCCCCGCGGTGCACTGTGCTATTTTTGGAGTTTGAGTGCCGTGAGCACACCGCACCCGCGGCGTTGTAGAGACCGCCCCTGCGGTAGAGACCGCACCCGCGCTGCTTGCGTCGCCGCACCCGCGCTGTTCGTGTTCCAGAATTTTTGAGATTGCCGTAACCATAGCGCACCCGCGGTCCTTGTGTTGGCGCACCCGCGGTGAAGGTATGGTCGAGTTTTTAAGCTACTTTTTGGAGTGGTTGGCCATGCTTTTCCTTTCTTCTCTCCTTCATTCTCGACATTTCTCTCCATTTTTAGGGTTTTTGGTCATTTCTTTCACTTCCTATCTTCGATTCAAGCGTTTGTTTGGAATTTCGACTTGAGTTCGACGTTCTCCTTGGTGCTAGGAAGCTTGGGTAAGTTTTTGGTGCGATTCTGTTAAGGTTGTAAATTAAGAGTTGTTTAGATTGGTTGTTTAAGTGGATTTATGGATTATTTAGCTTGTAATCTTGGATATTTAGTTGATATTGGTGTTATTTGTGGATTATTTGTTGTAGGTGGTGATCAAGAGCTAAGTTGAGGTGTTTGTTGTGGTTTGTAAGTGGAATTTCATTCCTTTTTGCTCACATGATTATATATGTATGTGTTTCAAAGAGTTTATTGTGTTATTCCCTTTCATTTGATCCATAGTATGTATTGTTATATGTATTGGAGGCATTGTATGTCTCATTATTGATTAAAGGGAATACAAAGAGATATATAGAGTTCAAAGTGATTGTTAAAACCAGAGAAGAGTTTAAATGTTTTCGGATTGATAAATACATAGTCAGAGATTGCATGCAATATTAGATGATCATCGCCCAGAGGCTTATATCCCTCAGAGTTATCGGTATTTATATCGATTTGGGATACGAGCAACCCCAGAGCAGAGATACTATTGATATCAATCCCCAGAGCAAAAGAGAAATACCATCATATTTATATGCTATTGCTATGTTATTGATATTCAGAGTTTACAGTTCAGAGTTGATGGTATTTATGATTTCAAAGAGATGTTTTACAGAGATTATTGTTTATTGTTATATAAGAGTTCCACTTGCTGAGATTTATTCTCATTTCAGTTATTTTCATGTGATGCAGATCAGAGTGGTGCCTCGGGACGTTGACTGTAGATCGGGGGTCATATGCATACACCGTTGGAAGGAGGATTTTGGCATGATCATAGGAATGATATTTTGGTTTTTGTTATGTCATTTAAATGATCATGTATTTATTTTGTAAAGATATTTGATGAAATGTATTTTGAAACTCCTTCCGTATATTTTGAAAAGAAAAATTTTATTTCTGCTGCGTATTTATTTTAAAAGAGGTCAGGGTGTCACAATTTTGGGCTTGCCTAGGACTAAGAAGGGGAGGGATTCTATTTTTGTTGTTGTGGATAGATTCTCTAAGATGGCACATTTTATAGCTTGTCATAAAACCGATGATGCTTCAAACATTGCGGATTTATTCTTTAGAGAAGTCGCTAGGTTGCATTGAATGCCTAGGACTATTGTTTCTGGTCGCGATGTTAAATTCTTTAGTTACTTTTGGAATACTTTATGGGCTAAACTTGGCACAAAATTGTTGTTTTCTACTACTTGTCATCCTCAAACGGATGGACAAACTGAAGTTGTCAATAGAACTTTGGGAACACTTTTGCGTGCTATTCTTAAAAAGAACTTGGATTGAAATTTCTATGGACTTTATTTTGGGGTTCCTAGGACTAAGAAGGGGATGGATTCTATTTTTGTTGTTGTGGATAGATTCTCTAAGATGGCACATTTTATAGCTTGTTATAAAACCGATGATGCTTCAAATATTGCGGATTTTTTCTTTAGAGAAGTCGTTAGGTTGCATGGCATGCCTAGGACTATTGTTTCTAGTCGCGATGTTAAATTTTTGAGTTAATTTTGGAATACTTTATGGGCTAAACTTGGCACAAAATTGTTGTTTTCTACTACTTGTCATCCTCAAACGGATGGACAAAATGAAGTTGTCAATAGAACTTTGAGAACACTTTTGCGTGCTACTCTTAAAAAGAACTTGGATTGACATTTCTATGGACTTTATTTTAAGGTTGCCTAGGACTAAGAAGGGGAGGGATTCTATTTTTGTTGTTGTGGTTAGATTCTCTATGATGGCACATTTTATAGCTTGTGATAAAACCGATGATGCTTCAAACATTGCGGATTTTTTCTTTAGAGAAGTCGTTAGGTTGCATGGCATGCCTAGGACTATTGTTTCTGGTCGCGATGTTAAATTTTTGAGTTACTTTTGGAATACTTTATGGGCTAAACTTGGCACAAAATTTTTGTTTTCTACTACTTTTCATCCTCAAACGGATGGACAAACTGAAGTTGTCAATAGAACACTGAGAACACTTATGCGTGCTATTCTTAAAAAGAACTTGGATTGACATTTCTATGGACTTTATTTTGGGGTTGCCTAGGACTAAGAAGGGGAGGGATTCTATTTTTGTTGTTGTGGATAGATTCTCTAAGATGACACATTTTATAGCTTGTCATAAAACCGATGATGCTTCAAACATTGCGGATTTGTTCTTTAGAGAAGTCGCTAGGTTGCATGGAATGCCTAGGACTATTGTTTCTGGTCGCGATGTTAAATTCTTGAGTTACTTTTGGAATACTTTGTGGGCTAAACTTGGCACAAAATTGTTGTTTTCTAGTACTTGTTATCCTCAAACGGATGGACAAACTGAAGTTGTCAATAGAACTTTGGGCACACTTTTGCGTGCTATTCTTAAAAAGAACTTGGATTGACATTTCTATGGATTTTATTTTGGGGTTGCCTAGGACTAAGAAGGTGATGGATTCTATTTTTGTTGTTGTGGATAGATTCCCTAAGATGGCACATTTTATAGCTTGTTATAAAACCGATGATGCTTCAAACATTGCAGATTTTTTCTTTAGAGAAGTCGTTAGGTTGCATGGCATGCCTAGGACTATTGTTTCTGGTCCCGATGTTAAATTTTTGAGTTACTTTTGGAATACTTTATTGGCTAAACTTTGCACAAAATTGTTGTTTTCTACTACTTGTCATCCTCAAACGGATGGACAAACTAAAGTTGTCAATAGAACTTTGGGAACACTTTTGCGTGCTATTCTTAAAAAGAACTTGGATTGACATTTTGATGGACTTTATTTTGGGGTTGCCGAGGACTAAGAAGGGGAGTGATTCTATTTTGGTTGTTGTGGATAGATTCTCTAAGATGACACATTTTATAGCTTGTCACAAAACCGATGATGCTTCAAACATTGCGGATTTGTTCTTTAGAGAAGTCGTTAGGTTGCATGGCATGCCTAGGACTATTATTTCTGGTCGCGATGTTAAATTCTTTAGTTACTTTTGGAAGACTTTATGGGATAAACTTTGCACAAAATTGTTGATTTCTACTACTTGTCATCCTCAAACGGATGGACAAACTGAAGTTTTCAATAGAACTTTGAGAACACTTTTGCGTTCTATTCTTAAAAAGAACTTGGATTGACATTTCTATGGACTTTATTTTGGGGTTGCCTAGGACTAAGAAGGGGAGGGATTCTATTTTTGTTGTTGTGGATAGATTCTCTAAGATGGCACATTTTATAGCTTGTCATAAAACCGATGATGCTTCAAACATTGCGGATTTGTTCTTTAGAGAAGTCGCTAGGTTGTATGGAATGCCTAGGACTATTGTTTCTGGTCGCGATGTTAAATTCTTGAGTTACTTTTGGAATACTTTATGGGCTAAACTTGGCACAAAATTGTTGTTTTCTACTACTTGTCATCCTCAAACGGATGGACAAACTGAAGTTGTCAATAGAACTTTGGGAACACTTTTGCGTGCTATTCTTAAAAAGAACTTGGATTGACATTTCTATGGACTTTATTTTGGGGTTGCCTAGGACTAAGAAGGTGAGGGATTCTATTTTTGTTGTTGTGGATAGATTCTCTAAGATGGCACATTTTATAGCTTGTCATAAAACCGATGATGCTTCAAACATTGCGGATTTGTTCTTTAGAGAATTCGCTAGGTTGTATGGAATGCCTAGGACTATTGTTTCTGGTCGCGATGTTTAATTTTTGAGTTACTTTTGGAATACTTTATGGGCTAAACTTGGCACAAAATTGTTGTTTTCTACTACTTGTCATCCTCAAACGGATGGACAAACTGAAGTTGTCAATAGAACTTTGGGAACACTTTTGCGTGCTATTCTTAAAAAGAACTTGGATTGACATTTTGATGGACTTTATTTTGGGGTTGCCGAGGACTAAGAAGGGGAGTGATTCTATTTTGGTTGTTGTGGATAGATTCTCTAAGATGACACCTTTTATAGCTTGTCATAAAACCGGTGATGCTTCAAACATTGCGGATTTGTTCTTTAGAGAAGTCGCTAGGTTGTATGGAATGCCTAGGACTATTGTTTCTGGTCGCGATGTTTAATTCTTGAGTTACTTTTGGAATACTTTATGGGCTAAACTTGGCACAAAATTGTTGTTTTCTACTACTTGTCATCCTCAAACGGATGGACAAACTGAAGTTGTCAATAAAACTTTGGGAACACTTTTGCGTGCTATTCTTAAAAAGAACTTGGATTGACATTTCTATGGACTTTATTTTGGGGTTGCCTAGGACTAAGAAGGGGAGGGATTCTATTTTTGTTGTTGTGGATAGATTCTCTAAGATGGCACATTTTATAGCTTGTCATAAAACCGATGATGCTTCAAACATTGCGGATTTTTTCTTTAGAGAAGTCGCTAGGTTGCATGGAATGCCTAGGACTATTGTTTCTGGTCGCGATGTTAAATTCTTGAGTTACTTTTGGAATACTTTGTGGGCTAAACTTGGCGCAAAATTGTTGTTTTCTACTACTTGTGATCCTCAAACGGATGGACAAACTGAAGTTGTCAATAGAACTTTGGGAACACTTTTGCGTGCTATTCTTAAAAAGAACTTGGATTGACATTTCGATGGACTTTATTTTGGGGTTGCCTAGGACTAAGAAGGTGATGGATTCTATTTTTGTTGTTGAGGATAGATTCTCTAAGATGGCACATTTTATAGCTTGTTATAAAATCGGTGATGCTTCAAACATTGCAGATTTTTTCTTTAGAGAAGTCGTTAGGTTGCATGGCATGCCTAGGACTATTGTTTCTGGTCCCGATGTTAAATTTTTGAGTTACTTTTGGAATACTTTATGGGCTAAACTTGGCACAAAATTGTTGTTTTCTACTACTTGTCATCCTCAAACGGATGGACAAACTGAAGTTGTCAATAGGACTTTGGGAACACTTTTGCGTGCTATTCTTAAAAAGAACTTGGATTGACATTTCTATGGACTTTATTTTGGGGTTGCCTAGGACTAAGAAGGGGAGGGATTCTATTTTTGTTGTTTTGGATAGATTCTCTAAGATGGCACATTTTATAGCTTGTCATAAAACCGATGATGCTTCAAACATTGGGGATTTGTTCTTTAGAGAAGTCGCTAGGTTGCATGGAATGCCTAGGACTATTGTTTCTGGTCGCGATGTTAAATTTTTGAGTTACTTTTGGAATACTTTGTGGGCTAAACTTGGCACAAAATTGTTGTTTTCTACTACTTGTTATCCTCAAACGGATGGACAAACTGAAGTTGTCAATAGAACTTTGGGAACACTTTTGCGTTCTATTCTTAAAAAGAACTTGGATTGACATTTCTATGGATTTTATTTTGGGGTTGCCTAGGACTAAGAAGGTGATGGATTCTATTTTTGTTGTTGTGGATAGATTCTCTAAGATGGCACATTTTATAGCTTGTTATAAAACCGATGATGCTTCAAACATTGCAGATTTTTTCTTTAGAGAAGTCGTTAGGTTGCATGGCATGCCTAGGACTATTGTTTCTGGTCCCGATGTTAAATTTTTGAGTTACTTTTGGAATACTTTATGGGCTAAACTTGGCACAAAATTGTTGTTTTCTACTACTTGTCATCCTCAAACGGATGGATAAACTGAAGTTGTCAATAGAACTTTGGGAACACTTTTGCGTGCTATTCTTAAAAAGAACTTGGATTGACATTTCTATGGACTTTATTTTGGGGTTGCCTAGGACTAAGAAGGGGAGGGATTCTATTTTGGTTGTTGTGGATAGATTCTCTAAGATGACACATTTTATAGCTTGTCATAAAACCGATGATGCTTCAAACATTGCGGATTTGTTCTTTAGAGAAGTCGCTAGGTTGCATGGAATGCCTAGGACTATTGTTTCTGGTCGCGATGTTAAATTCTTGAGTTACATTTGGAATACTTTGTGGGTTAAACTTGACACAAAATTGTTGTTTTCTACTACTTGTTATCCTCAAACGGATGGACAAACTGAAGTTGTCAATAGAACTTTGGGAACACTTTTGCGTGCTATTCTTAAAAAGAACTTGGATTGACATTTCTATGGATTTTATTTTGGGGTTGCCTAGGACTAAGAAGGTGATGGATTCTATTTTTGTTGTTGTGGATAGATTCTCTAAGATGGCACATTTTATAGCTTGTTATAAAACCGATGATGCTTCAAACATTGCAGATTTTTTCTTTAGAGAAGTCGTTAGGTTGCATGGCATGCCTAGGACTATTGTTTCTGGTCCAGATGTTAAATTTTGAGTTACTTTTGGAATACTTTATGGGCTAAACTTGGCACAAAATTGTTGTTTTCTACTACTTGTCATCCTCAAACGGATGGACAAACTGAAGTTGTCAATAGAACTTTGGGAACACTTTTGCGTGCTATTCTTAAAAAGAACTTGGATTGACATTTTGATGGACTTTATTTTGGGGTTGCCGAGGACTAAGAAGGGGAGTGATTCTATTTTGGTTGTTGTGGATAGATTCTCTAAGATGACACCTTTTATAGCTTGTCATAAAACCGATGATGCTTCAAACATTGCGGATTTGTTCTTTAGAGAAGTCGTTAGGTTGCATGGCATGCCTAGGACTATTATTTCTGGTCGCGATGTTAAATTCTTTAGTTACTTTTGGAAGACTTTATGGGCTAAACTTTGCACAAAATTGTTGATTTCTACTACTTGTCATCCTCAAACGGATGGACAAACTGAAGTTTTCAATAGAACTTTGAGAACACTTTTGCGTTCTATTCTTAAAAAGAACTTGGATTGACATTTCTATGGACTTTATTTTGGGGTTGCCTAGGACTAAGAAGGGGAGGGATTCTATTTTTGTTGTTGTGGATAGATTCTCTAAGATGGCACATTTTATAGCTTGTCATAAAACCGATGATGCTTCAAACATTGCGGATTTGTTCTTTAGAGAAGTCGCTAGGTTGTATGGAATGCCTAGGACTATTGTTTCTGGTCGCAATGTTAAATTCTTGATGTAAGGCCCGAGATGTTATTACAGTAATTTGAGATTAATCTGAAATGATTATAGACAGAACGGATTAGCTGGAGAAAAGTAATGCCAAGATTTTAAGTCGATATTAATGAAATTGTGAAGAGGAGGCCGAAGCCTCACCGCACCCGCGGTGTTAATAGGGACCGCCCCCGCGGTGCAGTACCGCACCCGCGGTCTTGACATGTACCGCACCCGCGGTCATGCAATTTCAGAAAAGATAAGATTGTCGAACCATGAGCGCACCCGCGGTCTTACACCTACCGCACCCGCGGTGCGACGTGTTGTGCGAAAATGAGGACACCTCATGACATGCATGCAATGATATATATAGATGATAACTCCTTCAAAAATCATTCAGCAAAAATTGAAAAGGGTCTGAAGAAGAAAGGAGAAAATCATTACGCCTTTTTCGAGAAATCCGTTCGTCTGATTTTGAATCCGACTTCGGTATCGAGTTCCTAGCGACGTAGGCTACAACTGGACGTAAGTTTCGCTACGTTTTGACATGCTTTGAAATTATGATTTGTCAGAATTGAATGGAACTCATATATGTTGTACTTGACATAGTAGACATCATAGAATAAAAGTCAGATTAAGAAACGGACTGATTATGGAATTGTTATGATTTTCGGAGTAGTTTTGGAGTCGAGTTGATATCAGAATTGAGTTGTTATTGAGTAGGAGATATTAGAATTAATATCTGATTGATATGGTATGGTTGGGTATATTAATATTATACCGTTGTACCATCGATATTGAAGTAAGTTAAGTATTGAGCAGAACAGATTTGATTCCACAGGTGTATTGCTATTATACCCCTCGATATTGTTCTTGTCAGATTGAGTATTGACAGGCTTGGGATTCGAGATTTCGACAGAGCCAGAGTATCAGAAAGAAAGGTATAAATTAATGTTGAGTTGGGATTGCACAACTCGAGGAAGGTTTGACTCGAGTTTCCCTAAATCACATACTTTTACTTATTGCATTGATATTTGCAATTGATCAAACTTATGATTGTAGTCTATTGATTTATAGCTACTGTGTGATAAGATTGATATTTGTAGCTTATTGATTTATAGCTACTGCATGTAATGACTGCTGATTCGCTAGTCATTGACTGATTTGCTTAGATACTGACTGTATGTATGGATTACTGAGTCGTTGAGTCATAGGCTGATTCGCCTAGTCACCGGCTGATTCGTCGGGTTATAGACTGATTCGTCTAAACTTAAGCTGATTCGCTTAATTACAGGCTGATTCGTCTGGTTATTGGCTGATTCGCCTAATTACTGGCTGATTCGTCAGGTTATTGACTGAGTCGTCAATTCTGCGGCTGATTCGCCCAGACACTGGAGATATTAATTATATCGATGCCGTTTAGGAATTGATTCATTCCTATCGACTGAGATTCGATATAATTACCTATATCCAGACATCGGGATCCCTAGGATAGAGTTGAGTCGAGTCAGAGGTGACGCGTCGGATGAGTTGAGTCTGATACGACATGTTGATTTACATTGTTTTGCCATTCATGATTATTGAATGCCTGAGATTGATTTATGTTTCTGATTTGATACATGTTATGAATATTTTTCATATGCTTTCGTATATGTTTTTATATGATTGCATTTATACATTGTTTATACTGGGATGTTTATATCTCACCGGAGTTATCCGGCTGTTGTCTTGTTTTGTATGTGTGCATGACAACAGGTGGGGCTGGATCAGGGTCAAGAAGAGGATGAGAGATGACGAGTTTAGCGTGGTGATTCCGGACTTGGTAGAGATAGGGTTAGACACTTGATATTAGTTGTTAAACCCTAGTTGAATAAATGTATGTTGTACATGACTTGTACTTTTATACTGAGATGTATATTCATGTTTAATATGTAATTTGAGTAAATTACATTACGTTTCCGCTTTGTATTTGAAAAAAAAAAATTTAGACCCTGTTTTATAATTGATTAATTAGTCCCAAATATGATTAAGAACTTGATTAGCGTCCGGGTCCCCACACTTGAGTTACTTTTGGAATACTTTATGGGCTAAACTTGGCACAAAATTGTTGTTTTCTACTACTTGTCATCCTCAAACGGATGGACAAACTGAAGTTGTCAATAGAACTTTGGGAACACTTTTGCGTGCTATTCTTAAAAAGAACTTGGATTGACATTTCTATGGACTTTATTTTGGGGTTGCCTAGGACTAAGAAGGGGAGGGATTCTATTTTTGTTGTTGTGGATAGATTCTCTAAGATTGCACATTTTATAGCTTGTCATAAAACCGATGATGCTTCAAACATTGCGGAATTGTTCTTTAGAGAAGTCGCTAGGTTGTATGGAATGCCTAGGACTATTATTTTTGGTCGCGATGTTTAATTCTTGAGTTACTTTTGGAATACTTTATGGGCTAAACTTGGCACAAAATTGTTGTTTTCTACTACTTGTCATCCTCAAACGGATGGACAAACTGAAGTTGTCAATAGAACTTTGGGAACACTTTTGTGTGCTATTCTTAAAAAGAACTTGGATTGACATTTCTATGGACTTTATTTTGGGGTTGCCTAGGACTAAGAAGGGGATGGATTCTATTTTTGTTGTTGTGGATAGATTCTCTAAGATGGCACATTTTATAGCTTGTTATAAAATCGATGTTGCTTCAAACATTGCGGATTTTTTCTTTAGAGAAGTCGTTAGGTTGCATGGCATGCCTAGGACTATTGTTTCTGGTCGCGATGTTAAATTTTTGAGTTACTTTTGGAATACTTTATGGGCTAAACTTGGCACAAAATTGATGTTTTCTACTACTTGTCATCCTCAAACGGATGGACAAACTGAAGTTGTCAATAGAACTTTGGGAACACTTTTGCGTGCTATTCTTAAAAAGAACTTGGATTGACATTTCTATGGACTTTATTTTGGGGTTGCCTAGGACTAAGAAGGGGAGGGATTCTATTTTTGTTGTTGTGGATAGATTCTCTAAGATGACACATTTTATAGCTTGTCATAAAACCGATGATGCTTCAAACATTGCAGATTTGTTCTTTAGAGAAGTCGCTAGGTTGAATGGAATGCCTAGGACTATTGTTTCTGGTCGCGATGTTAAATTCTTGAGTTACTTTTGGAATACTTTGTGGGCTAAACTTGGCACAAAATTGTTGTTTTCTACTACTTTTTATCCTCAAACGGATGGACAAACTGAAGTTGTCAATAGAACTTTGGGAACACTTTTGCGTGCTATTCTTAAAAAGAACTTGGATTGACATTTCTATGGATTTTATTTTGGGGTTGCCTAGGACTAAGAAGGTGATGGATTCTATTTTTGTTGTTGTGGATAGATTCTCTAAGATGGCACATTTTATAGCTTGTTATAAAACCGATGATGCTTCAAACATTGCAGATTTTTTCTTTAGAGAAGTCGTTAGGTTGCATGGCATGCCTAGGACTATTGTTTCTGGTCCCGATGTTAAATTTTTGAGTTACTTTTGGAATACTTTATGGGCTAAACTTGGCACAAAATTGTTGTTTTCTACTACTTGTCATCCTCAAACGGATGGATAAACTGAAGTTGTCAATAGAACTTTGGGAACACTTTTGCGTGCTATTTTTAAAAAGAACTTGGATTGACATTTCTATGGACTTTATTTTGGGGTTGCCTAGGACTAAGAAGGGGAGGGATTCTATTTTTGTTGTTGTGGATAGATTCTCTAAGATGACACATTTTATAGCTTGTCATAAAACCGATGATGCTTCAAACATTGCGGATTTGTTCTTTAGAGAAGTCGCTAGGTTGCATGGAATGCCTAGGACTATTGTTTCTGGTCGCGATGTTAAATTCTTGAGTTACTTTTGGAATACTTTGTGGGCTAAACTTGGCACAAAATTGTTGTTTTCTACTACTTGTTATCCTCAAACGGATGGACAAACTGAAGTTGTCAATAGAACTTTGGGCACACTTTTGCGTGCTATTCTTAAAAAGAACTTGGATTGACATTTCTATGGATTTTATTTTGGGGTTGCCTAGGACTAAGAAGGTGATGGATTCTATTTTTGTTGTTGTGGATAGATTCCCTAAGATGGCACATTTTATAGCTTGTTATAAAACCGATGATGCTTCAAACATTGCAGATTTTTTCTTTAGAGAAGTCGTTAGGTTGCATGGCATGCCTAGGACTATTGTTTCTGGTCCCGATGTTAAATTTTTGAGTTACTTTTGGAATACTTTATTGGCTAAACTTTGCACAAAATTGTTGTTTTCTACTACTTGTCATCCTCAAACGGATGGACAAACTGAAGTTGTCAATAGAACTTTGGGAACACTTTTGCGTGCTATTCTTAAAAAGAACTTGGATTGACATTTTGATGGACTTTATTTTGGGGTTGCCGAGGACTAAGAAGGGGAGTGATTCTATTTTGGTTGTTGTGGATAGATTCTCTAAGATGACACATTTTATAGCTTGTCACAAAACCGATGATGCTTCAAACATTGCGGATTTGTTCTTTAGAGAAGTCGTTAGGTTGCATGGCATGCCTAGGACTATTATTTCTGGTCGCGATGTTAAATTCTTTAGTTACTTTTGGAAGACTTTATGGGATAAACTTTGCACAAAATTGTTGATTTCTACTACTTGTCATCCTCAAACGGATGGACAAACTGAAGTTTTCAATAGAACTTTGAGAACACTTTTGCGTTCTATTCTTAAAAAGAACTTGGATTGACATTTCTATGGACTTTATTTTGGGGTTGCCTAGGACTAAGAAGGGGAGGGATTCTATTTTTGTTGTTGTGGATAGATTCTCTAAGATGGCACATTTTATAGCTTGTCATAAAACCGATGATGCTTCAAACATTGCGGATTTGTTCTTTAGAGAAGTCGTTAGGTTGCATGGCATGCCTAGGACTATTGTTTCTGGTCGCGATGTTTAATTCTTGAGTTACTTTTGGAATACTTTATGGGCTAAACTTTGCACAAAATTGTTGTTTTCTACTACTTGTCATCCTCAAACGGATGGACAAACTGAAGTTGTCAATAGAACTTTGGGAACACTTTTGCGTGCTATTCTTAAAAAGAACTTGGATTGACATTTCTATGGACTTTATTTTGGGGTTGCCTAGGACTAAGAAGGGGATGGATTCTATTTTTGTTGTTGTGGATAGATTCTCTAAGATGGCACATTTTATAGCTTGTTATAAAATCGATGTTGCTTCAAACATTGCGGATTTTTTCTTTAGAGAAGTCGTTAGGTTGCATGGCATGCCTAGGACTATTGTTTCTGGTCGCGATGTTAAATTTTTGAGTTACTTTTGGAATACTTTATGGGCTAAACTTTGCACAAAATTGTTGTTTTCTACTACTTGTCATCCTCAAACGGATGGACAAACTGAAGTTGTCAATAGAACTTTGGGAACACTTTTGCGTGCTATTCTTAAAAAGAACTTGGATTGACATTTCTATGGACTTTATTTTGGGGTTGCCTAGGACTAAGAAGGGGAGGGATTCTATTTTTGTTGTTGTGGATAGATTCTCTAAGATGACACATTTTATAGCTTGTCATAAAACCGATGATGCTTCAAACATTGCGGATTTATTCTTTAGAGAAGTCGCTAGGTTGCATGGAATGCCTAGGACTATTGTTTCTGGTCGCGATGTTAAATTCTTGAGTTACTTTTGGAATACTTTGTGGGCTAAACTTGGCACAAAATTGCTGTTTTCTACTACTTGTTATCCTCAAACGGATGGAAAAACTGAAGTTGTCAATAGAACTTTGGGAACACTTTTGCGTGCTATTCTTAAAAAGAACTTGGATTGACATTTCTATGGACTTTATTTTGGGGTTGCCTAGGACTAAGAAGGTGATGGATTCTATTTTT
Organism: Primulina eburnea; assembly: GCF_022965805.1. Taxonomy (NCBI): domain Eukaryota; kingdom Viridiplantae; phylum Streptophyta; class Magnoliopsida; order Lamiales; family Gesneriaceae; genus Primulina; species Primulina eburnea. Next base: position 43,458,380 of record NC_133103.1, on the reverse strand, counting down.
GTTGTTGTGGATAGATTCTCTAAGATGGCACATTTTATAGCTTGTTATAAAACCGATGATGCTTCAAACATTGCAGATTTTTTCTTTAGAGAAGTCGTTAGGTTGCATGGCATGCCTAGGACTATTGTTTCTGGTCCCGATGTTAAATTTTTGAGTTACTTTTGGAATACTTTATGGGCTAAACTTGGCACAAAATTGTTGTTTTCTACTACTTGTCATCCTCAAACGGATGGACAAACTGAAGTTGTCAATAGAACTTTGGGAACACTTTTGCGTGCTATTCTTAAAAAGAACTTGGATTGACATTTCTATGGACTTTATTTTGGGGTTGCCTAGGACTAAGAAGGGGAGGGATTCTATTTTTGTTGTTGTGGATAGATTCTCTAAGATGGCACATTTTATAGCTTGTCATAAAACCGATGATGCTTCAAACATTGCGGATTTGTTCTTTAGAGAAGTCGCTAGGTTGTATGGAATGCCTAGGACTATTGTTTCTGGTCGCGATGTTTAATTCTTGAGTTACTTTTGGAATACTTTATGGGCTAAACTTGGCACAAAATTGTTTTTTACTACTTGTCATCCTCAAACGGATGGACAAACTGAAGTTGTCAATAGAACTTTGGGAACACTTTTGCGTGCTATTCTTAAAAAGAACTTGGATTGACATTTCTATGGACTTTATTTTGGGGTTGCCGAGGACTAAGAAGGGGAGTGATTCAATTTTGGTTGTTGTGGATAGATTCTCTAAGATGACACATTTTATAGCTTGTTATAAAATCGATGTTGCTTCAAACATTGCGGATTTTTTCTTTAGAGAAGTCGTTAGGTTGCATGGCATGCATAGGACTATTGTTTCTGGTCGCGATGTTAAATTTTTGAGTTACTTTTGGAATACTTTATGGGCTAAACTTGGCACAAAATTGTTGTTTTCTACTATTTGTCATCCTCAAACGGATGGACAAACTGAATGTAATAGCTGAGCCCGGTGTACGGTACGGTTTAAGCTTTGCTTGTTATTTGGGTTATGTGATTATATGTTTAGAGTTGTGTTTTGGGCAATAGTATTATTGGTTATTATTGTCTTGAGGTATTAGTTGTTGTTGGTTGTTCGTTTCAGAGTTTCGGTTCGATTTTAGTTGGTTGAGTTTTGATCTTGGCCGTGACCAGAGTGCACCCGCGCTCTTAGAGGAGTGCCCCCGCGGTGTACTATTCATGATTTTGGAGTTGGGAAGCCGTGGCAGGACCGCACCTGCGGTAGTGCAAGGACCGCACCCGTGGTGTCTGCAGCGCCGCACCCGCGGTCCGAGTGTTCCAGAATTTTGTGTTGTGCCGTGAGCTAGGCGCACCCGCGGTGCTTGTGGCAGCGCACCCGCGGTCTATGTATGGGCGAGATATTTAGTTACTTTTTGGGAGTGGTTGGCCATACTTTCCCTTTTCCTTTCTTCTCATTTCCGATTTTCTCTCCATTTCTTAGGGTTTTCATCCATTTTTTTCCCTTCCTATCTTCGATTCAAGCGTTTAGTTTGCGTTTCGACTTGAGATCGTGGTTCTCCTTGGTGCTAGGAAGCTAAGGTAAGCTTTTGGTGCGATTCTTTTAAGGCTTTTAGTTAAGAGTTGACTTGGGTTTGTTGTTCTTGTGGATTTATGGATTATTTAGCTTGGATCCTTGGATATAGAGTTGATGTTGGTGTTATTTATGGATTATTGTTGTAGGTGGTGTTCAAGAGCTTTTGTAATAGCCGAGCTCGGTGTACGGTACGATTTAAGTTTCGTATGTTATTTGGGTTATGTGATTAGATGTTTAGAATTGTGTTTTGGGCTATAGTATTATTGGTTATTATTGTTATTGAGGTGTTAGAAGTTGTTGGTTGTTCGTTTCAGAGTTTCGGATCGATTTTAGTTGCGTTGATTTTTGGTCATTGCCGTAGCATGAGTGCACCCGCGCTCTTAGAGGAGTGCCCCTGCGGTGTACTATTCATCATTTTGGTTTTGGAAGGCCGTGGCAACACCGAACCCGCGGCAGTGTAAGCACCGCACCCGCGGTGGGACCGCACCCGCGGTAATTGTAGCACCGCACCCGCGGTCATCGTGCATGGAATTTATTTTGTTGTGCCGTGAGCTTAGCGCACCCGCGGCCCTTGTGTTGTCGCACCCGCGGTATAGGTATGGACGAGATATTTAGTACCTTTTTGATTGAGTTGACTTCATTTATACCTTATCTTCTCTTCATTTTCGAGATTTCCTCTCTAGTTCCAAGGGTTTTTGTAATGCCCGAGGATTTGATTATCTTAATTTGCTATGAGATTAGTGAATTAAATAGATATAACTGTAAACGGGCCGCTACGAGACCAGATTGGATAAAGAATATAAATTTCACCAATTTCGGGCAGAACTAGTGGCGCCCGAGCGGTAGAAAGTGACCGTCCGAGCGCCAATGTTCCATGGCATCAAGTTCGGGCAGAAGGTGTGGCGCCCGGGCGGTAATTTATGACCGCCCGAGCGCCAGAATCTCGCATGGCGGGCAGAACCTTCCGCACCCGGGCGGTAGATCTTTACCGCCCGAGCGCCGAGCTCGCGCCCGGGCGGTAAGTTTCGACCGCCCGAGCGCCAGCGAGATTTGGCTAAAGCAAGCCACGTTTCATTGCATGCAAGGGGCGATATATATAAACGAAAATCCCTCAGAAATATGATAAGAATCAGAATAGAAAATCTCCGAGAGGCTTATGAAGTTCTTGTGCCGGTATTTTTCAATCCGTCCGTTTGATTTAAAATCCGACTTCGGTACTGTGTTCCTATCGTTGTAGGCTACGCGTGGACGTAAGTTTTACTATGTTTTGGCATGTCTTGAAATTATGATGTTGTAGGAATCAGATATGATTCATATATGTTGTTTCTGACATATTAGACATCGTATAATTACAAACGAATTTAAGAACGGACACCGTATAGAATTGTTATGAATTTTAGAGTTGAATTGACTGGGTTTTGGTACCAGATTTATACCATTATCAGTTATAAATTAGGAACTGATGTAAATTGTTTAATATAGAGATTGTGCAGTGAATGATACTGAGATCAGGTATTGACTTGGATAGGTGTTGATTAGATAAGAGATTGATAGATTTTGTATCAACATTTCCATTTCAGATTCGTATTGTCAACCTTGACAGCAACTGTGCGACGAAAGGTATAGTACATGTTTTGTTTGGGGAATTACGACTAACCAAAATCACATACTTGTTTTATTGTCTATATCTAGATATGATTATGGTTGTTATAGATTTGTTTATAGAACTTGTATACAAATCTTGCTATGCCTTGTTTACAGATCATGTGACATTGCATTAGAATGATTATGCTTGTTTACAGATTGTGTATTCATGCATTAAGATAGGGCGGTCTGGAGATCAGGCAGACTACTAGATGTTCGGCGATATCTCAGCTTAGGGGAAGATCACCGCCCCTTTGTAGATGTGGATACAGATCAGGCCGAAGTCTAGGAATAAGACGTACAGCACCTCGATTGGTAGGGTAGGTGACAGCCAGTGACGTCTTATTCACAACGGGATCCCTAGAGTTCTAGTCGAGTCGCATCTAGACATGATTAGAATCGCATTGCATGATTTTATATGAATGACATTCATATTAGCATGTTCTCATGTTTTAGATGGTTTTAATGCATGTATACATGTTTATACTGGGATTTGTTCTCACCGGTTTTCCGGCTGTTGTTATGTCTGTATGTGTGCATAACAACAGGTGGGGCAGGATCTGGGTCGAGACAGAGATGATCGTGATAGCGTGGTGATATCGGGCGCAGCAGAGGACTGGTGGTTCTTTTGTTAGGCTTGTACTATCATTTGAGTTTAGATGATAGTGAACACTAGTTGTATATAGACCAAGACATGTATTTTATATTTTATGTGGTAAATTAAATTAAGAACTTATGTTTGTTTAGTTACATTTGATTAAATGTAAAAGCGAAAAAATTGACCCACGTTTTTAGAATAATGATCCATTTAATCCCAAGAAAAAGAATTAGAGCCCGGGTCCCCACAACAGGTGGTATCAGAGCAGTAGGTTCTGTAGACTGAGATAGAGTAGAATGAGCGGGGTAGATCGAGTCATCTTCCTTGCTTATGCTGTGCTAGCATGGTTATTGCTTATGTTATTACATGTTGTTTATTATCTGATTGATTACAGCGTGTAATAAATTGAATCAGAACCGATTCTAGCTCAGAGGTAACTGACTAGAGGAGGATTGAGACAGTTGTATATCTTGTATACTAATCAGTTGGTTTATTAGACATGCCTCCTCGAAGAGCAGCAGTGCCTCTACGACCATTAGCGCCAGAACAGGGGAGCACATCCGGAGATCCTATGGATGTTACGGCGACCCCTATGGAGACGTTGCTGAAGCGATTCCAGTCATTCCGACCACCGACCTTAAAGGGTACAGAAAATGCAATTGAATGCGAAAGCTGGTTGGAGGATATCGAGATGTTATTCGACTCTTTGGAGTACAGTGACGAGAAGAGAATAAAGCTAATTGGCCATCAATTGCAAGATATAGCCAAGAATTGGTGGTTGAACATTAGGAGAGCTTTAGAACAGCGTGGCACTGAGATTACATGGAAAGTGTTCAAGACCGAGTTTTATCAGCGATTCTTTCCTATATCCTACCGTAAAGATAAAGGCGCTGAATTTGCAAACCTGAGGCAAGGGCCATTGAACATTGAGGAGTACGTTGCCAAATTTTCCTCTCTGCTTCGTTTTGCACCCCATGTTTCAGGAAATGATGAAGCCATGGCAGATCAGTTTATAAATGGCCTGAATCCAGATATCTTTACGTTGGTCAATACTGGGAGACCCGATAATTTCTCGGATGCATTGAATTGTGCCAAAGGAGCTGAAGCAGGATTGCTTAGGCAACGGAGTGCTCCGTATGTTGCACCGAGTCCGAGACCACCACTACCTCCATCCCAAGTTCCTCCTCCTCGATTCGAAAGCGGTGGTAGTAGTAGTGGACGCAAAGAACAGCTGAAGGCGAAGGGGAAACAGTTTAGCGACCTGGGAGCAGTTCGTCCAGCTCCAGCAGATCAAGACAGACTGGTTTTGATCAAAGTTCAAGGACTTCAGGTGTCTACTGCAATTCTTGTGGAGGTAGGCATGCAACTGAACAGTGCCAGGGAGTTACAGGCCGATGTAACATTTGTAGGCAACCGGGGCATTTTGCCAAAGTCTGTCCACAGAGAGGTGTACAGCAAGGCCAGAGTGGAAGAGCATCCGGGTCAGTACCTCAGTTTGAGCGGCAGGCATCATCGGTCCACTCTTTTCAGCCTCCACCAGCACAGACCCAACCCAGAGCTCGAGGTAGTCAGACGGTGAGTCAACCTCCGAGGCAACAGGCCCAAGTGTTTGCATTGACCGAAGAGCAAGCACAAGATGCACCAGATGATGTTATAGCAGGTAATTGTCTCCTTTATGGTTATCCTGCTTATATCTTGATAGATACAGGTGCATCACATACATTCATTTCGGAGCGATTTGCATTGTTGCATTCATTGCCTGTGGAGTCTTTGTTAGATGTTGTGTCTATTAATTCTCCGTTGGGAAGTGGATTGATATCTGTAACTACGGTTAGACATTGCATTCTACAGTTTGAGGGGCATGAGATTGACCTAGATTGTATAGTGTTGGGTCTAGCTGATTTTGACTGTATAGTTGGTATTGACATGCTAACGAAGTACAGAGCTACCGTGGATTGTTTCCAAGAGATTGTCAGATTCAGACCCGATGTGGGGACCCGGGCTCTAATTCTTTTCTTTGGGATTAAAACGGATCATTAATATAAAAAGTGGGTCAAATTTTTCTTTTTACATTAACTCAAATGAAAGCTAACATAAAAAGTCTCTATGTTATTCAACAACATAATATACAAACATAAGATACAAATATGTCTGGTTCCAAACCATATTCGACAACTAGTAATTAAATACAGTACATGCCAAAAGTACAACTACTAGTTCTTCTGCTATGCCCGAGATCACCACGCTATGTCCATCTCACATCCTCTGCGTGACCCAGATCCTGCCCCACCTGTTGTTATGCACACATACAGACATAACAACAGCCGGAAAACCGGTGAGAACAAATCCCGGTATAAACATGTATACATGCATATAATCAATTAAACATGGAACATGCTATCATGAATGATGTCATATGCACATGCAATGCAATGCGAATCAAACCATGTCTGGACTCGACTGACTAGAACTCTAGGGATCCCGGTGTGAATAAGACGTCACTACCTACCCTCCAATCGGGGTAAATGTACGTCTGTCTCATTCCTAGACTTCGGTCTGAGCTGTATCAACGGCGGCAATAAGAGTAATACCTACTCCTATGCTGAGATACACCGAAACGTCTAGCTATTTGACAATGCCTGTCAAAGACTCTCCTATCTTAGATGCAATGAATATCAATATGTAAACAAAGTATAATCATATTCATATCTGAATATCACACTGATCATACATGCTTGAATACAACTCTGAAATCAAAGCATAAACATGTTAAAAGATTGAATATAATGCTATACACAATTCATAAACATGTTACAATATATCTAATAATACTAGTATGTGATTTTGGTTGGGAAACTCAAATAATATCTTATTTGAGTTACATCTCCCCCAAACAAAACATGACTTATAACTTTCTTTGTTAAACCTTTATCGATGTCGAGGTCTCGATCTCGAAGTGAGGTAAGATGAATCTGAAATGGAAGGTTGATACAAAATTTATCAATTATTAATCCAAATCAACACCTATCCACTCTCAATACTTGATCTTGATACAATTTGACGGCATAACGACGTAATTCTCGACACCGGTCAAATCAATACAACATAATCAACACAAAACTATATCCTCAATTCATAATCATCACAATATCCAAGTCAAGATCTCAAAATCTGCATATACTTCATTCTATACATGCTGAAATCGTAATAATAGCATACGATATCCGTTCTTCGATCCGATTGTATTTCTACGGTGTCAATAACTACAAGAACACATTCTAAAGCTTAAACCATAATTCTCCCAACATATATATTTCAAAACATGCTGGAATTGAAGAAAACTTACATCACCTTGTAGCTAATAAAGAGAGGAGTTCAAAACCGAAGTCGGATTTAATTTTGGATTGCTAAATCTTGCAAAATCACAATTTGAAAGTGAAAAGAAAGTTGAAAGCTTTTCCTCCCTCTGAAATCTCGAACCCTTCTGCTGCAATTGAGGAGAAATTCGAGGCAATCTATATATATACCTTGCATGTTTTCGTACACATGGCAATCCATTTGGACTACACGTCTCGCGCATATGCGCGGACACTACTCGCGCATGTGCGCGAGACCTACTGTCTCGGCAGCTTGGCAGAATTTCACACTCGCGCATATGCGCCACTAATCTCGCGCATATGCGCCACAGCTACTGGAGGTGCCCGCGCATGTGCGCCAATCTTACTGGAAGCTCCGCGCATATGCGCCACTACTCTCGTGCATATGCGCCAATGTTACTGGCCTGCTCGCGCATGTGCACGCCTTTCTTCGCGCATGTGCGCCATAGCCTCGGCCTTACTTATTCTTTTGACTATCTTTCACATCTTTATTATACATTTCCCTTTATTTTCTAGTCCAATGAAATACATCTACAATTATCTTAATTATCAACAAATCCATCTGATTATGATAACTAAATCTTCGAGCCTTACATTTCTCCCCCTCTAAGAAATGATTTCGTCCTCGAAATCGCACATCATTCTATCAATGTAAGCATCAAAAGTAATAACATCAATTTTGATCAATACTTACATTATTGAAATAACTCGGGGTGTTTTTGTTGCATGTCGGCTTCTGTCTCCCATGTCGCTTCTTCCACGCCGTGACGACTCCATTGGACTTTTACTAGAGGAATAATCTTCGTTCTGAGCTTCTTTTCTTTCCGGTCAAGAATCTGTATTGGTTGCTCAATGTAGCTTAAAGTCTGATCAAGCTCAGCTTCGTCAGGATGAATGACATGAGAAACATCAGGCATGTATTTACGCAACATCGATACATGAAAAACGTCATGCATCCCAGATAGAGAAGGAGGAAGTGCAAGTCGATAAGCTCTATCGCCAATCTTCTCAAGAATCTCGTAAGGACCAATGTATCGTTGAGATAGTTTCCCGCGTTTGCCAAATCTTACAACGCCTTTGAAAGGAGAAATCTTTAAGAATACTCTATCTCCTGCCTCAAATACTAACGGTCTACGTCTGATATTGGCATACTTGGCTTGCCTATCCTGTGCTGTCTTCATTCTTTTCTGAATAATCTTTACCTTCTCCGTCATGTCACGAATCATATCTGGCCCAAGTTCTGGTACATCTGAGATATCATCCCAATATAGCGGAGATCTGCACTTCTTGCCATACAAAGCTTCAAACGGTGCCATTTCAATGCTCGTCTGATAACTGTTATTGTAGGAGAATTCGCAAAGAGGTAGGGAATCTTGCCAACTAGTGCCAAAATCTAGCACTACGGCTCTCAACATATCCTCTAGAGTCTGGATAGTCCGCTCTGACTGTCCATCTGTCTGAGGATGGTAAGCAGTACTCAGGTGTAATGTCGTATCTAAGGCCTGCTGTAAACTATGCCAGAAGTGTGAAGTGAATCGTGGATCACGATCTGATACGATGGACTTCGGCACTCCATGTAATCTGACTACCTCTCGAACATATATCTCCGCCATCTGATCGTGTCTGTAAGTCATTCGGTACGGGATGAAACAAGCTGATTTGGTCAATCTGTCGATAACGACCCAAATCGCATCACAGCCTCGGGAAGATCGGGGTAACTTCGTCACAAAATCCATGGAAATGTGGTCCCATTTCCATTCCGGAATAGACAAATTCTGAAGTAACCCTCCGGGCTTCTTCCTCTCGGCCTTCACCTGTTGGTAGTTCAAGCATTTAGACACATACTCTGCGATGTCTAACTTCATTTGCTTCCACCAGAACTGTGTCTTCAAGTCATTGTACATTTTCCTGCCACCAAGATGAATGCTGAACCGACTACAATGTGCCTCTGTCAAAATCTGCTGTCTCAAATCTGCAACATCTGGCACAACTAGACGGTTATTCACGTACAACACATGATCTCGTACCTGATATTCTGATACATGCCCTGATCTGACCATTTGGATTGATCTCTGCACATTTTGATCGGTTCTTTGTGCTTCTTTGATCTTCCTGATCAAGTCCGGCTCAACTTGAATAGCAGCAAGCCGTAGTGGCCTCTTATCTGTATCAAATGCTAATCCAGAGAGACAGCAACTTTCAACTAACTTTGTAACACCTATCGTCGATAAGGACAAGGCACATACCTTTCGACTCAAGGCATCTGCTGCTGCATTTGACTTTCCTGGATAATATTTGATTTCGCAGTCAAAATCTTTCAATAAATCTAACCATCTACGCTGCCTCATGTTCAATTCTGATTGAGAGAATAGGTACTTTAGGCTCTTGTGATCGGAAAAAATCTCAAATTTCTCGCCGTAGAGATAATGACGCCAAATCTTTAATGCAAATACGATAGCCGCCAATTCCAGATCATGAATGGGGTATCGAACTTCATGTGGCTTCAATTGTCTCGAGGCGTATGCGATCACATGGCCTCGCTGCATAAGAACACATCCCAAACCTCTATGAGAAGCATCACAATATAAAACGAAATCATCCGTACCTGAAGGTATCGTCAGTACTGGAGCACTGGTTAGCCTTTTCTTCAACTCTAGAAAGCTAGACTCGCACTCCTCTGACCAAACAAACGGTGCATTCTTTTGCGTCAATTGAGTTATTGGCTTTGCAATGCTGGAGAAATCTTTGATAAATCTTCTGTAGTATCCGGCTAAACCCATGAAACTGCGTATTTCTGGTACAGAAGTCGGTCTCGACCAACTGATCACCGTTTCCACCTTACTTGGATCTACAGAAATACCATCTCCAGAAATGATATGCCCCAAGAATACAACTCGATTCAGACAAAACTCACACTTTGACAATTTCGCATACAGTTGCTCGTTTCTCAACGTCTGCAAGACAATTCTGAGATGCTCTGCATGCTCATTTCTGTTCTTCGAATACACCAAAATATCATCGATGAAGACAATAACAAATTCATCCAAATATTTCTGAAACACTTGGTTCATCAAGCCCATAAATACCGCAGGAGCATTGGTTAAACCAAAAGGCATGACAATAAATTCGTAATGTCCATACCTGGTTCGAAATGCTGTCTTTGGTATGTCTATATCTCGAACTCTGAGCTGATGATATCCGGATCGCAAATCAATCTTAGAATACACAGAGGATCCCTGCAACTGATCAAATAAATCATCAATCCTAAGCAAAAGATATTTATTCTTGATCGTGGCCTTGTTCAGTTGCCTGTAATCAATACATAAACGCATCGAACCATCTTTCTTTCGTACAAATAGCACCGGAGCGCCCAAAGGAGATACACTAGGTCTGATATATCCCTTGGCTAGAAGATCTTCTAATTGTGCTTTTAATTCTTTTAGTTCAATAGGTGCCATCCTATACGGAGCTCTCGAAATAGGAACAGTACCTTGTACAAGTTCAATGCTAAAATCTACCTCTCGAACCGGAGGTAATCCTGGGATTTCATCTGGAAAAATATCTGCAAATTCCCGTACTACTGGCAAATCCGCCAATGCTGGGCTCGACTTCTGCATGTCTACCACATAAATAAAGAAACCATCTGCTCCTTTTCGTAACAATCTGTTCATAGTAAGAGCCGAAATCAAGGGAATCCGAGATCTGGAACCCTTTCTGTAGAATTTCCACTCTTCTGCCATTTCTGGGCTGAACCTGACAATCTTGTGGAAACAATCCACGGTGGCTCTGTACTTTGTTAACATGTCAATTCCAACAATACAATCAAAATCATCTAACCCGAGTACTATGCAATCTAGATCAATTTCATGACCCTCAAACCGTAAGATGCAATGTCTAACCGTAGTCACCGATATCAATCCACTTCCTAACGGAGAAGTAATAGACACGACATCTAGTAGCGACTCAATAGGCAGAGAATGCAATAATGCAAATCGTTCTGATATGAATGTATGCGATGCACCCGTATCTATCAATATATAAGCAGGATAACCGCAAAGGAAACAGTTACCTGCAATGACATCATCTGGGGCATCCTGTGCTTGCTCTTCAGTCAAGGCAAACACCTGAGCCTGTTGTCTCTGAGGCTGACTCCCTGGCTGGCCACCTCTGGTACGAGGCTGGGTCTGTGCTGGTGGCGGCTGAAATGAGTGAACAGATGAAGCTTGCCTCTCAGGCTGAGTCACGGAGGCAGACGATCCTGCAGCCTGGAATCTCGATGCACCACTCCTCTGAGGACAGACCTTGGCATAATGCCCCTGTTGTTTGCATACGTTACACCTGCCCACTACACCTTGACATTGTTCTGTGGCATGCTTACCTCCACAAGTACTGCAATATCCACTTGCCACCTCTAGACTCTGGCCAAAACCTCTCTGTCTTGACCCGCTGGAGCTCGAAGAACTGCTCCCTGCCCTCTTAAACTGTTTACCCTTTGCTTTCAATTGATCTTTGCGTCCGCTGCTGCTACCACCACTTTCGAATCGGGGAGGAGGTTGTACTGGAGGTAATGGCGGTCTTGGACTCGGAGCCACATACGGAACACTCCGTTACCTAAGCAATCCTGCTTCAGCTCCTTTGGCACGATTCAATGCTTCATCGAAATTATTAGGTCTCCCAGTATTGACCAATGTAAAGACATCAGGATTTAAGCCGTTTATAAACTGATCTGCCATGGCCTCATCATTGCCTGAAACGTGAGGTGCAAAGCGAAGCAAAGAAGAAAATTTAGCAACGTACTCTTCAATGTTCAATTGCCCTTGCCTCAGGTTTGCAAATTCAGCGCCTTTATCTTTGCGATAGGATACAGGGAATAATCGCTGATAGAACTCCGTCTTGTATGCTTTCCATGTAACCTCGGTGCCACGCTGTTCTAGTGTTTTCCTTATATTCACCCACCAATACTTAGCCACATCTTGCAGTTGATGGCCAATGAGTTTCACTCATTTCTCGTCACTATATTCCAGAGACTCGAATAACATCTCGATATCCTTCAACCAGCTTTCACATTCAATTGCATTTTCTGTACCCTTTAAAGTCGGGGGTCGGAATGACTGGAATCGTTTTAATAGAGTCTCCATGGGCGTAGCAGTGACGTCCATCGTATCTCCGGATGTGCTACCCTGCTCTGGCGCTGGTGGTTGTAAAGGAACGGCTGCTCTTCTAGGAGGCATGTATCTAATAATCCAACTGATTAGAATACAAGATATACAACTGTCTCAGCCCTCCTCTAGTCAGTTACCTCTGATCTAGAATCGATTCTGATTCAGTCTTAACCAATACATGCTGTAATCAATCAAATAACGAACAACATGTAACAAGTAAAGCAATAAACATGCTAGCACATCATAGAGCAAGGAAGAAGACTCGATCTACCCCGCTCATTCTATCCTATCTCAATCTATAGAACCTATGGCTCTGATACCACCTATTGTGGGGACCCGGGCTCTAATTCTTTTCTTTGGGATTAAAACGGATCATTAATATAAAAAGTGGGTCAAATTTTTCTTTTTACATTAACTCAAATGAAAGCTAACATAAAAAGTCTCTATGTTATTCAACAACATAATATACAAACATAAGATACAAATATGTCTGGTTCCAAACCATATTCGACAACTAGTAATTAAATACAGTACATGCCAAAAGTACAACTACTAGTTCTTCTGCTATGCCCGAGATCACCACGCTATGTCCATCTCTCATCCTCTGCGTGACCCAGATCCTGCCCCTCCTGTTGTTATGCACACATACAGACATAACAACAGCCGGAGAACCGGTGAGAACAAATCCCAGTATAAACATGTATACATGCATATAATCAATTAAACATGGAACATGCTATCATGAATGACGTCATATGCACATGCAATGCAATGCGAATCAAACCATGTCTGGACTCGACTCGACTAGAACTCTAGGGATCCCGGTGTGAATAAGACGTCACTACCTACCCTCCAATCGGGGTAATGTACGTCTCATTCCTAGACTTCGGTCTGAGCTGTATCAACGGCGGCAATAAGAGTAATACCTACTCCTATGCTGAGATACACCGAAACGTCTAGCTATTTGACAATGCCTGTCAAAGACTCTCCTATCTTAGATGCAATGAATATCAATATGTAAACAAAGTATAATCATATTCATATCTGAATATCACACTGATCATACATGCTTGAATACAATTCTGAAATCAAAGCATAAACATGTTAAAAGATTGAATATAATGCTATACACAATTCATAAACATGTTACAATATATCTAATAATACTAGTATGTGATTTTGGTTGGGAAACTCAAATAATATCTTATTTGAGTTACATCTCCCCCAAACAAAACATGACTTATACCTTTCTTTGTTAAACCTTTATCGATGTCGAGGTCTCGATGTCGAAGTGAGGTAAGATGAATCTGAAATGGAAGGTTGATACACAATTTATCAATTATTAATCCAAATCAACACCTATCCACTCTCAATACTTGATCTTGATACAATTTGACGGCATAACGACGTAATTCTCGACACCGGTCAAATCAATACAACATAATCAACACAAAACTATATCCTCAATTCATAATCATCACAATATCCAAGTCAAGATCTCAAAATCTGCATATACTTCATTCTATACATGCTGAAATCGTAATAATAGCATACGATATCCGTTCTTCGATCCGATTGTATTTCTACGGTGTCAATAACTACAAGAACACATTCTAAAGCTTAAACCATAATTCTCCCAACATATATATTTCAAAACATGCTGGAATTGAAGAAAACTTACATCACCTTGCAGCTAATAAAGAGAGGAGTTCAAAACCGAAGTCGGATTTAATTTTGGATTGCTAAATCTTGCAAAATCACAATTTGAAAGTGAAAAGAAAGTTGAAAGCTTTTCCTCCCTCTGAAATCTCGAACCCTTCTGCTGCAATTGAGGAGAAATTCGAGGCAATCTATATATATACCTTGCATGTTTTCGTACACATGGCAATCCATTTGGACTACACGTCTCGCGCATATGCGCGGACACTACTCGCGCATGTGCGCGAGACCTACTGTCTCGGCAGCTTGGCAGAATTTCACACTCGCGCATATGCGCCACTAATCTCGCGCATATGCGCCACAGCTACTGGAGGTGCCGCGCATGTGCGCCAATCTTACTGGAAGCTCCGCGCATGTGCGCCACTACTCTCGCGCATATGCGCCAATGTTACTGGCCTGCTCGCGCATGTGCACGCCTTTCTTCGCGCATGTGCGCCATAGCCTCGGCCTTACTTATTCTTTTGACTATCTTTCACATCTTTATTATACATTTCCCTTTCTTTTCTAGTCCAATGAAATACATCTACAATTATCTTAATTATCAACAAATCCATCTGATTATGATAACTAAATCTTCGAGCCTTACACCCGAGATGACAGACGAGTGGAAATTCTACGGGAAGGGTTCCAGATGTCGGATTCCCTTGATTTCAGCTCTGACTATGAACAGATTGTTACAAAAAGGAGCAGATGGTTTCTTTATTTATGCTGTAGATATGCAGAAGTCGAGCCCGGCATTGGCAGATCTGCCAGTGGTACGGGAATTTCCAGATATTTTTCCAGATGAAATCCCAAGATTACCTCCGGTTCGAGAGGTAGATTTTAGCATTGAACTTGTACCAGGTACCGTTCCTATTTCAAGAGCTCCGTATAGGATGGCACCTATTGAACTAAAAGAATTGAAAGCACAATTAGAAGATCTTCTAGCCAAGGGATATATCAGACCTAGTATATCTCCTTGGGGCGCTCCGGTGCTGTTTGTGAGGAAGAAAGATGGTTCGATGCGATTGTGTATTGATTACAGGCAACTGAACAAGGCAACGATCAAGAATAAATATCCTTTGCCTAGGATTGATGATTTATTTGATCAGTTGCAGGGATCCTCCGTGTATTCGAAGATTGATTTGCGTTCTGGGTATCATCAGCTCAGAGTGCGAGATGTAGATATACCGAAGACAGCATTTCGAACCAGGTATGGACATTACGAATTTATTGTCATGCCTTTTGGTTTAACCAATGCTCCTGCGGTATTTATGGGCTTGATGAACCAAGTGTTTCAGAAATATTTGGATGAGTTTGTCATTGTTTTCATCGATGATATTTTGGTGTATTCAAAGAACAGAAATGAGCATTCAGAGCATCTCAGAATTGTTTTGCAGACGTTGAGGAACGAGCGACAGTATGCTAAATTGTCAAAGTGTGAGTTTTGGTTGAATCGAGTTGTCTTCTTAGGGCATATCATTTCTGGAGATGGTATTTCTGTTGATCCGAGTAAAGTGGAAGCTGTGATCAGTTGGTCGAGACCGACTTCTGTACCAAAAATACGCAGTTTCATGGGCTTAGCCGGATACTACAGAAGATTTATCAAAGATTTCTCCAGTATTGCAAAGCCAATAACTCAATTGACGCAAAAGAATGCACCATTTGTTTGGTCAGAGGAGTGCGAGTCTAGCTTTCTAGAGTTGAAGAAAAGGCTGACCAGTTCTCCAATACTGACGATACCTTCAGGTACGGGTGATTTCGTTGTATATTGTGATGCCTCTCACAGAGGTTTGGGATGTGTTTTGATGCAGCGAGGTCATGTGGTCGCATACGCCTCGAGACAATTGAAGCCACATGAAGTTCGATACCCAATTCACGATCTGGAATTGGCGGCTATCGTATTTGCATTAAAGATTTGGCGTCATTATCTCTACGGCGAGAAATTTGAGATTTACTCCGATCACAAAAGCCTGAAGTATCTATTTTCTCAATCAGAACTGAATATGAGGCAGCGTAGATGGCTAGATCTTCTGAAAGACTTTGACTGTGAAATCAAATATTATCCAGGGAAGTCAAATGCAGCAGCAGATGCCTTGAGTCGTAAGGTATGTTCTTTGTCCTTATCGACGATAGGTGTTAACAAGTTAGTTGAAAATTGCTTTACATCTGGATTAGAATTTGATACAAATAGTAAGCCACTACGACTTTTTACGATCCAAGTTGAGCCCAATTTGATTATGAGGATCAAGGAAGCACAAAGAACTGATCAGAATGTGCAAAGATCGATTCGACTGGTCAGATCAGGGCATGTATCAGAATATCGGGTGCGTGATCATGTGCTGTACGTGAATAACCGTCTTGTTGTACCAGATGTTGCAGTGTTGAAACAGCAGATTCTGTCAGAGGCACATTGTAGTCGGTTCAGCATTCATCCGGGTGGCAGGAAGATGTACAATGACTTGAAGACACAGTTCTGGTGGAAGCAGATGAAGTCAGATATTGCCGAATTTGTGTCTAAGTGTTTGAACTGCCAACAAGTAAAAGCGGAAAGAAAGAAGCCGGGAGGTTTACTTCAAAGCTTAGCCATTCCTGAATGGAATTGGGATCACATTTCCATGGATATCGTGACGAAGTTACCTCGATCATCCAGAGGCTGCGATGCGATTTGGGTCATTATTGACAGATTGACCAAATCTGCTTGTTTTATTCCGTACAGAATGACGTATAGACAAGATCAAATGGCGGAGATATATATTCGAGAGGTAGTCAGATTGCATGGATTGCCGAAGTCTATCGTATCCGATCGTGATCCACGATTCACTTCACACTTTTGGCACAGTTTACAGCAGGCCTTAGGTACGACATTACACCTGAGTACTGCTTATCATCCTCAGACAGACGGACAGTCAGAACGGACTATCCAGACACTAGAGGATATGTTGAGAGCCGTTGTGCTAGATTTTGGCATTAGTTGGCAAGATTCCCTACCTCTTTGCGAATTTTCTTACAATAATAGCTATCAGACGAGCATCGAGATGGCACCGTTTGAAGCTTTTCATGGCAAGAAGTGCAGATCTCCGCTATACTGGGATGATATCACTGAAGTACCAGAACTTGGGCCAGATATGATTCGTGACATGACAGAGAAGGTGAAACTCATTCAGAAGAGGATGAAGACGGCACAAGATAGACAAGCAAAATACGCCAATGTCAGACGTAGACCATTGGTATTTGAGCAAGGAGACAGAGTATTCTTGAAAATTTCTCCGTTCAGAGGCGTGGTCAGATTTGGCAAGCGTGGGAAGTTGTCTCCTAGATACATCGGTCCTTACGAGATATTAGAAAAGATGGGCGACCGAGCATATCGACTTGCTCTTCCTCCTTCTTTATCTGGGATACATGATGTCTTTCATGTGTCAATGTTGCGTAAGTATATGCCAGATATTTCTCATGTCATTCAGCCTGACGAAGCTGAGCTTGATCAGACGTTGAGCTACGTTGAACAACCGATACAGATTCTTGATCGGAAAGAAAAGAAGCTCAGAACGAAGAATATTCCACTTGTGAAAGTTCAATGGAGTCGTCATGGCATTGAGGAAGCGACTTGGGAGACAGAGGCAAGCATGAGACAGAAACACCCCGAGTTATTCCAATGATGTAAGTATTAATCTAGCTTTGATGTCATTACTTTGATGCTTACAATGATAGAATGATGTATGAGTTCGAGGACGAACTCTTATCTAAGAGGGGGAGAAATGTAATGCCCGAGGATTTGATTATCTTAATTTGCTATGAGATTAGTGAATTAAATGGATATAACTGTAAACGGGCCGCTACGAGACCAGATTGGATAAAGAATATAAATTTCACCAATTTCGGGCAGAACTAGTGGCGCCCGAGCGGTAGAAAGTGACCGCCCGAGCGCCAATGTTCCATGGCATCACGTTCGGGCAGAAGGTGTGGCGCCCGGGCGGTAATTTATGACCGCCCGAGCGCCAGAATCTCGCATGGCGGGAAGAACCTTCCGCGCCTGGGCGGTAGATCTTTACCGCCCGAGCGCCGAGCTCGCGCCCGGGCGGTAAGTTTCGTCCGCCCGAGCGCCAGCGAGATTTGGCTAAAGCAAGCCACGTTTCATTGCATGCAAGGGGCGATATATATAAACGAAAATCCCTCAGAAATATGATAAGAATCAGAATAGAAAAGCTCCGAGAGGCTTTTGAAGTTCTTGTGCCGGTATTTTTCAATCCGTCCGTCTGATTTAAAATCCGACTTCGGTACTGTGTTCCTATCGTTGTAGGCTACGCGTGGACGTAAGTTTTACTATGTTTTGGCATGTCTTGAAATTATGATTTTGTAGGAATCAGATATGATTCATATATGTTGTTTCTGACATATTAGACATCGTATAATTACAAACGAATTTAAGAACGGACACCGTATAGAATTGTTATGAATTTTAGAGTTGAATTGACTGGGTTTTGGTACCAGATTTATACCATTATCAGTTATAAATTAGGAATTGATGTAAATTGTTTAATATAGAGATTGTGCAGTGAATGATACTGAGATCAAGTATTAACTTGGATAGGTGTTGATTAGATAAGAGATTGATAGATTTTGTATCAACATTTCCATTTCAGATTCGTATTGTCAACCGTGACAGCAACTGTGCGACGAAAGGTATAGTACATGTTTTGTTTGGGGAATTACGACTAACCAAAATCACATACTTGTTTTATTGTCTATATCTAGATATGATTATGGTTGTTATAGATTTGTTTATAGAACTTGTATACAAATCTTGCTATGCCTTGTTTACAGATCATGTGACATTGCATTAGAATGATTATGCTTGTTTACAGATTGTGTATTCATGCATTAAGATAGGGCTGTCTGGAGATCAGGCAGACTACTAGATGTTCGGCGATATCTCAGCTTAGGGGAAGATCACCGCCCCTTTGTAGATGTGGATACAGATCAGGCCGAAGTCTAGGAATAAAACGTACAGCACCTCGATTGGTAGGGTAGGTGACAGCCAGTGACGTCTTATTCACAACGGGATCCCTAGAGTTCTAGTCGAGTCGCATCTAGACATGATTAGAATCGCATTGCATGATTTTATATGAATGACATTCATATTAGCATGTTCTCATGTTTTAGATGGTTTTAATGCATGTATACATGTTTATACTGGGATTTGTTCTCACCGGTTTTCCGGCTGTTGTTATGTCTGTATGTTTGCATAACAACAGGTGGGGCAGGATCTGGGTCGAGACAGAGATGATCGTGATAGCGTGGTGATATCGGGCGCAGCAGAGGACTAGTGGTTCTTTTGTTATGCTTGTACTATCATTTGAGTTTAGATGATAGTGAACACTAGTTGTATATAGACCAAGACATGTATTTTATATTTTATGTGGTAAATTAAATTAAGAACTTATGTTTGTTTAGTTACATTTGATTAAATGTAAAAGCGAAAAAATTGACCCACGTTTTTAGAATAATGATCCATTTAATCCCAAGAAAAAGAATTAGAGCCCGGGTCCCCACAGTTTTCTACCATTTCTTTCATTTCCTATCTTCAATCCAAGCTTCTTTTTGACGATTCGACTTGAGATCGACGTTCTCCTTGGTGCTAGGAAGCTTAGGTAAGTTTTTGGTGCGATTCTATTAAGGTTATGAGTTAAGAGTTGACTTAGGTTTGATGTTTTGTTGGTTTAATGGATTATTTAACTTGTATTTTTGGATATAGAGTTGATTTTGGTGTTGTTTATGGATTATTGTTGTAGGTGGTGTACCAAGTGTATAGTTTGAGGTGTTCTA
Source organism: Primulina eburnea (assembly GCF_022965805.1). Taxonomy (NCBI): domain Eukaryota; kingdom Viridiplantae; phylum Streptophyta; class Magnoliopsida; order Lamiales; family Gesneriaceae; genus Primulina; species Primulina eburnea. Next base: position 43,438,508 of record NC_133103.1, on the reverse strand, counting down.
TTGGGTTGTAAGTGGAATTTCATCCCTTGTGCTCACATGATGTTATATGTATTGTGTTTTAAAGATTTTAAAGTGATATTCCCTTCAATTGATTCATTGTTATGTATTGATCCCATTGATTATCTATTGGAGGCATTTATGTCTCACTATTGTTAAAAAGGGAATACAAAAGAAAATATGAGATTGTGAAATGACGGCTTTAAATGCTATTCAGAGTTCAAATGTTTCTATTGGATTGATAAATATATAGCCAGAGCATTGCATGCAATTAGTTGATCAACGACCATAGGCTTTTATCCCTCAAAGTTATCGGTTTATATCGATAAGGATATTAGCACCAGAGCAGAGATACTATTGATATCAATCCAACCAGAGAAAAGAGAATACCATCTTATTGCTATCTTATTGATATGCTATTGCTACAGTTATTGCTACAGTATTCATGTTTCAGAGTTGATGGTATTTATGATTTCAACGTCATGTTTTACAGAGTATACTATGTATCATTGCTATGTAGAGTTCCACTTGCTGAGATTTATTCTCATTTCAGTTTATTCATGTGATGCAGATAAGAGTGACCGACCAAGACAGTGATCGTGGATGGGGGTCATATGCATACACCGTTGGAAGGAAGATTATTTTGCAAATATTTTGTGACATGATCATAAGAATGATTGTTTTGTATTTTGTATATCATTTGAATGATCATGTATTTATTTTGTAAACATTTTTATGAAATGTATTTTGAAACTCCTTCCATATTTTAAAGAAAAATTTATTTCTGCTGCGTATTTTTATTGTTACGGGTTAGGGTGTCACATTTAGTGGTATCAGAGCGGTGTTCTTCGGACCAATGCATATGACTTCGTCTACTTTCAACTGTCCGGGTATGTTTTCTTGCATCTATCCATTGTTATATATTGATATGTCTTTTGTGAGCCCATTGTAGAGTATGCCTCCTAAGCGTAAGGCGACAGAGGGTGAGGATAGTTCTTCCTCGAGAGTTGTCGACGAGTTCGGCAAGTTGCTTAAAGAGCAGGCTAAAGTTCATAGCGATCAGATTCAGCAGTTGCTCCGATTGCAAGGAGCAGGTCAGGGCAGAGGTCAAGTGAGAGGGCAAGTTGCACAGGCTGTTGGCACTGATGCCGTCTTTTCTACTTTTAAGAGGATGGATCCACCAGAGTTTTCAGGGAGCACTGATCCTTTAGTTGCAGTTGAGTGGGTCAAGGCTTTAGAGGCGATCTTTGATCATCTCCACTACGAGGATAGAGACCGTATCAGCTGTGCTGTATTCATGTTGGTTAAAGCTGCTCGCATTTGGTGGAATGCGACCAAAGTTGGAGTTGATGTTGCGACACTGAAGTGGTCACAGTTCACTGACCTGTTCTACGACAAGTATTTCCCCGACGCACTTCGAGCGAGGAAGGTTACGGAGTTCTTGGAGCTTCAACAAGGGAGCATGGATGTTGGTCAGTATATTCTAAAGTTTGAGGAGGGTTGCCTATTTGCTCCGTACATTGCATCCAATGATAAAGATAAAGGCGCTCATTTCATTCGAGGCCTTAGAGCAGAGATTCGTCGTGATATCAACATGTCCAAGGCTGTGACTTTCAAGGAGATTGTGTCCAAGGCATTGTTGGCAGAGCAGGATGAGAAGGACATCACTAGAGAGAGGCAGGAGAGGCATCAAGCTGTTGCTCAGAGAGGCCAGGGTTCTAATCAGAGGGGCAGGGATCGTTTCAAGGGCAAGGGCAAGATGGAGCCGAGTCCTAGACCACCGCCAGTTCCAGTTGATCCCGAGAAGCCTTTGTGTCCGAAGTGTGGCAAGCATCATAGGGGAGAGTGCAGATTTGGCACTCATACTTGTTATCGTTGTGGCACGGCAGGCCACGTTGCCAGGAATTGTCCACAAGGAGCTAGCCAAGGGAAGGTGCAGGGTCGTATCTTTTCGATGACCAAGGAAGGTATTAATCATGATTCTTCATTGATCTCTAGTACTATTTTGATTTTAGGCAGAGTAGCTACTACTTTGATAGATACTGGTGCTACTCATTCTTTTATGTCTGATTTGTTTTTGAGATCTTTGGGTATAGTTCCTTTTGTTCTTCCCCTCCAGCTTAGTGTTGTTTTGCCTTCGGGGGATGTGTTGTGCCCGACATCAATTGTCTTTGCGTGCCCTGTTCGTATTGAGGAGCGAGTTGTCTTCGCTGATTTGATTGTTATCCCTATGGTTGCCTTTGATGTTATTCTTGGCATGGATTGGCTTTCGACTTACCGTGCAGTTATCGATTGTGTTGCTAAGAAGGTGACTTTTGCAGATGATGGCCAGGGACGAGTTCTCGCCAGCTCAGGTACTTCGCTGGTCCTTCCTTTTATTTCTTGTCTTGAGGCTGAGAGATTGCTGTGTAGAGGTTGTGATGTGTTTCTGGCTTCTATTGTGGATGTGGATAGACTGATTAAGTTGAATATTGATGATATTGATGTTGTGAGGGAGTTTGCCGATGTGTTTGAGGATGATGTTCCGGGTTTGCCGCCGGACAGAGATGTTGAGTTCGTTATCGATCTAGCTCCTGGTACAGTTCCTATCTCTAAGGCTCCGTACAGGATGGCCCCTACTGAGATGAAAGAGTTGAAGATTCAGTTGCAGGATCTTTTAGACAAGGGTTTTATTCGTCCGAGTTCTTCGCCTTGGGGAGCTCCGGTTCTGTTTGTCAAGAAGAAAGATGGTTCTTTGCGGCTGTGTATCGACTACAGGGAGCTTAACAAAGTGACTGTCAAGAACAAATATCCGTTGCCTCGGATAGATGATCTGTTTGACCAACTTCATGGTGCTACTGTATTTTCGAAGTTTGATCTTCGGTCTGGCTATTATCAGTTGAAGGTTAGGGAGTCTGATATCCCTAAGACGGCGTTCAGGACCAGGTATGGTCACTTTGAGTTTCTGGTTATGTCTTTTGGTTTGACCAATGCCCCTTCAGTCTTCATGGATCTGATGAACCGTGTGTTCAAGCCCTATCTGGATAGCTTCGTCATTGTCTTCATTGACGACATCTTGATCTATTCCAAGACCAGAGAGCTGCATGCAGAGCATCTCAGAGTTGTTCTTCAATTGCTGAGAGAGAGGAGGCTGTTTTCCAAGTTGAAGAAGTGTGAATTTTGGCTGGATCAGATTTCTTTTCTAGGCCATGTCGTTTCGAAGGATGGCATTGCTGTTGATCCGATGAAGATAGAGGCGATTCAGAAATGGCCTATTCCTACCACTGTCTCAGAGGTACGCAGTTTCCTTGGTTTGGCGGGTTATTATCGTCGTTTCATTTCAGATTTCTCCAAGATTGCCCTGCCATTGTCCAATTTGACGAGGAAGACTGTGAAGTTCGAGTGGTCTATCGATTGCCAGAGTGCATTCCAGGAGTTGAAGGATAGATTGACGACAGCTCCTGTTCTTTCATTGCCCAGTGGTTCAGAGGATTTCGTTGTCTATACTGATGCGTCGAAGAGAGGCCTTGGTGCAGTGCTGATGCAGCGAGGTAAGGTCATTGCTTATGCTTCTCGTCAGTTGAAAGACTATGAGAAGAATTATCCGACGCATGATTTGGAGCTAGCAGCTGTGGTTTTCGCCCTGAAGATTTGGAGACATTATCTGTATGGCAAAAAGTGTGAGATCTTCACAGACCACAAGAGTTTGAAGTATCTGTTTTCTCAGAAAGAGCTCAACATGCGGCAGAGGAGGTGGTTAGAGCTGGTCAAAGATTATGATGTGACTATCAGTTATCACCCAGGGAAGGCGAACGTTGTGGCTGATGCTTTGAGTCGTAAATCGAGTTCTTCCTTGAGTTCTTTGATTCAGAGGCCGTTGCTGATGGACTTGCATCGAGAGGATATTTCTTTGGTAGTCCCCGGAACCATTGCTCGCTTTTCAGCGTTGGTCATTCGGGCTACTTTGACGGACATGATCCGTAGAGAGCAGACTGTCGATGTGCAGTTGCTAGAGTTGAGAGCTAGAGCTGAGGAGAGGGGTAACTCAGAGTTTGCGATGAATGGTGATGGATTGGTGACTTTCAGAGGCCGTATCTGTGTTCCTATTGGGGATGATATTCGGCGAGATGTCTTGACAGAGGCTCATACTGCGCCATATTCGATTCATCCAGGCAGTACGAAGATGTATCAGGATCTTCGTCGACTCTACTGGTGGCCAGGTATGAAGAAAGATATTGCTTTGTTCATTTCTCACTGCCTTACTTGTCAGCAGGTGAAGATTGAGCATCAGAGACCTGCTGGGACATTGCTATCTTTTCCGATTCCTCAGTGGAAGTGGGAGCACATTACGATGGATTTCGTGACTGGTCTTCCCAGAGTGCAGAAAGGTTATAATTCCATTTGGGTCATTGTTGATCGGTTAACTAAGTCAGCGCACTTTCTCCCAGTCAAGACGACGTACTCCATGAAGCAGTAAGCCGAGGATTATATTGCAGAGATTGTTAGACTTCACGGTGTCCCTGTGTCGATCGTGTCTGATCGTGACCCCAGGTTTACCTCCGAGTTTTGCAAGAGTCTGCACAGAGCTATGGGATCACGGTTAGCTTTCAGTACAGCTTATCACCCTCAGAGCGACGGTCAGTCAGAGAGAGTCATTCAGATTTTAGAGGACTTGCTCAGAGCTTGTACTATTGACTATTCTGGTAGCTGGGATTCTAAATTGCCACTTGTGGAGTTCACGTACAACAATAGCTACCAGGCGTCGATTGGGATGGCACCGTATGAGGCACTTTATGGCAGGAAGTGCAGATCGCCTTTGTATTGGGATGAGGTTGGCGAGAGAAAGATGTTGGGACCAGAGTTGGTCCAGCAGACGGCCGATGTTGTTGCTGTGATCCGTGAGAGGATGAAGACAGCACAGTCCAGACAGAAGAGCTATGCAGATGTTCGTCGTAGGCCTTTGCAGTTCGAGGTTGGCGATCACGTGTTCTTGAAGATAGCACCTCTCAAGGGTGTGATGAGATTTGGAAAGAAGGGTAAGTTGAATCCGAGATTTATTGGCCCTTTTGAGATCTTGGACAGAGTTGGTGACAGAGCCTACAGATTAGCCCTATCGCCAGATCTTGATAGAGTTCATAATGTTTTTCACGTATCGATGCTCAGGAAGTATATTGCGAATCCTTCCCATATTCTTCGCCACGAGCCATTGGACTTGACGCCGAATTTGACTTACCAAGAGATTCCGATTCAGATTCTGGATCGCACAGTTAGAGTATTGAGGAATAAAGAGATCGGCATCGTTAAAGTCCTTTGGAGGAACCATTTGATCGAAGAGGCTACGTGGGAACCAGAGGATGAGATGAGAGAGAAGTATCCTGAGTTGTTCGTGCAGTGACGTCAATTTCGCGGACGAAATTCCTCTAAGGAGGGGAGATTGTAATAGCCGAGCCCGGTGTACGGTACAATTTAAGTTTCGTATGTTATTTGGGTTATGTGATTAGATGTTTAAAATTGTGTTTTGGGCTATAGTATTATTGGTTATTATTGTTATTGAGGTGTTAGAAGTTGTTGGTTGTTCGTTTCAGAGTTTCGGATCGATTTTAGTTGCGTTGATTTTTGGTCATTGCCGTAGCATGAGTGCACCCGCGCTCTTAGAGGAGTGCCCCTGCGGTGTACTATTCATCATTTTGGTTTTGGAAGGCCGTGGCATCACCGCACCCGCGGCGGTGTAAGCATCGCACCCGCGGTGAGACCGCACCTGCGGTAATTGTAGCACCGCACCCGCGGTCATCGTGCATGGAATTTATTTTGTTGTGCCGTGAGCTTAGCGCACCCGCGGCCCTTGTGTTGTCGCACCCGCGGTATAGGTATGGGCGAGATATTTAGTACCTTTTTGATTGAGTTGACTTCATTTCTACCTTATCTTCTCTTCATTTTCGAGATTTCCTCTCTAGTTCCAAGGGTTTTCTACCATTTCTTTCATTTCCTATCTTCAATCCAAGCTTCTTTTTGACGATTCGACTTGAGATCGACGTTCTCCTTGGTGCTAGGAAGCTTAGGTAAGTTTTTGGTGCGATTCTATTAAGGTTATGAGTTAAGAGTTGACTTAGGTTTGATGTTTTGTTGGTTTAATGGATTATTTAACTTGTATTTTTGGATATAGAGTTGATTTTGGTGTTGTTTATGGATTATTGTTGTAGGTGGTTTACCAAGAGTATAGTTTGAGGTGTTCTATTGGGTTGTAAGTGGAATTTCATCCCTTGTGCTCACATGATGTTATATGTATTGTGTTTTAAAGATTTTAAAGTGATATTCCCTTCAATTGATTCATTGTTATGTATTGATCCCATTGATTATCTATTGGAGGCATTTATGTCTCACTATTGTTAAAAAGGGAATACAAAAGAAAATATGAGATTGTGAAATGACGGCTTTAAATGCTATTCAGAGTTCAAATGTTTCTATTGGATTGATAAATATATAGCCAGAGCATTGCATGCAATTAGTTGATCAACGACCATAGGCTTTTATCCCTCAGAGTTATCGGTTTATATCGATAGGGATATTAGCACCAGAGCAGAGATATTATTGATATCAATCCAACCAGAGAAAAGAGAATATCATCTTATTGCTATCTTATTGATATGCTATTGCTACAGTTATTGCTACAGTATTCATGTTTCAGAGTTGATGGTATTTATGATTTCAAAGTCATGTTTTACAGAGTATACTATGTATCATTGCTATGTAGAGTTCCACTTGCTGAGATTTATTCTCATTACAGTTTATTCATGTGATGCAGATAAGAGTGAACGACCAGGACAGTGATCGTGGATGGGGGTCATATGCATACACCGTTGGAAGGAAGATTATTTTGCAAATATTTTGGGACATGATCATAAGAATGATTGTTTTGTATTTTGTATATCATTTGAATGATCATGTATTTATTTTGTAAACATTTTTATGAAATGTATTTTGAAACTCCTTCCATATTTTAAAGAAAAATTTATTTCTGCTGCGTATTTTTATTGTTACGGGTCAGGGTGTCACAGCTTTGATTGAGGTGTTCTATTGGTTTGTAAGTGGAATTTCATCCCTTGTGCTCACATGTATATATATGTATTGTGTTTCAAAGGTTTTATTGTGATATTCCCTTCCATGTGATCCATAGTATTTATTGATTCAATTGTTATATATATTGGAGGCATTTGATGTCTCAATTGTTCAAAGGGAATACAAAGAGTATAGTTTCTAAAGTGTTGTTTAAATGCCAAAGAGAAAGAGTTTAAATGTTTTATTGGATTGATAGATACATAGTCAGAGATTGCATGCAATTAGTTGATCAACGACCATAGGCTTATATCCATCAGAGTTATCGATTTATATCGATTTGGGATACGAGCACCCCAGAGCAGAGATACTATTGATATCAATCCAAGCAGAGTAAAGAGAAATACCATCTCATTTTATGCTATTGCTATGATATTCATGTTAAGAGTTTATGATTCAGAGTTGATGGTATTTATGATTTCAAAGCTTAAGAGTTTATGATTCAGAGTTGATGGTATTTATGATTTCAAAGCTATGTTTTACAGAGTTTATTGTCATTGCTATGTAAGAGTTCCACTTGCTGATATTTATTCTCATTTCAGTTATTTCATGTGATGCAGATCAGAGTGGCAGCCCGGGACGTTGACTGTGGACAGGGGGTCATATGCATACACCGTTGGAAGGAAGATTTTGGCATGATCATAGGAATGATGTTTTGTATTTTGTTATGTCATTCAAATGATCATGTATTGTTATTTTGTAAAGATGTTTAAAGAAATGTATTTTGAAACTCCTTCCGTATTTTAAAGAAAATTTTAATTTCCGCTGCGTATTTTATTTAAAGAGGTCAGAGGTGTCACACTGAAGTTGTCAATAGACTTTGAGAACACTTTTGCGTGCTATTCTTAAAAAGAACTTGGATTGACATTTCTATGGACTTTATTTTGGGGTTGTCTAAGACTAAGAATGGGAGGGATTCTATTTTTGTTGTTGTGGATAGATTCTCTAAGTTGGCACATTTTATAGCTTGTTATAAAACCGATGATGCTTCAAACATTGCGGATTTTTTCTTTAGAGAAGTCGTTAGGTTGCATGGCATGCCTAGGACTATTGTTTGTAGTCGCGATGTTAAATTTTTGAGTTACTTTTGGAATACTTTATGGGCTAAACTTGGCACAAAATTGTTGTTTTCTAATACTTGTCATCCTCAAACGGATAGACAAACTGAAGTTGTCAATAGAACTTTGAGAACACTTTTGCGTGCTATTCTTAAAAAGAACTTGGATTGACATTTCTATGGACTTTATTTTGGGGTTGTCTAGGACTAAGAAGAGGAGGGATTTTATTTTTGTTGTTGTGGATAGATTCTCTAAGATGACACATTTTATAGCTTGTCATAAAACTGATGAAGCTTCAAACATTGCGGATTTGTTCTTTAGAGAAGTCGCTAGGTTGCATGGAATGCCTAGGACTATTGTTTTTGGTCGCGATGTTAAATTCTTGAGTTACTTTTGGAAGACTTTATTGGCTAAACTTGGCAAAAAATTGTTGTTTTCTACTACTTGTCATATTCAAACGGATGGACAAACTGAAGTTTTCAATAGAACTTTGGGAACACTTTTGCGTGCTATTCTTAAAAAGAACTTGGATTGACATTTCGATGGACTTTATTTTGGGGTTGCCGAGGAAAAAGAAGGGGAGTGATTCTATTTTTTTTTGAGGATATATTCTCTAAGATGACACATTTTATAGCTTGTCATAAAACCGATGATGCTTCAAACATTGTGGATTTGTTCTTTAGAGAAGTCGTTAGGTTGCATGGCAAGCCTAGGACTATTGTTTCTGGTCGCGATGTTAAATTCTTGAGTTACTTTTCGAAGACTTTATGGGCTAAACTTAGCACAAAATTGTTGTTTTCTACTACTTGCCATCCTCAAACGGATGGACAAACTGAAGTTGTCAATAGAACTTTGGGAACACTTTTGCGTGCTATTCTTAAAAAGATCTTGTATTGACATTTCTATGGACTTTATTTTGGGGTTGCCTAGGACTAAGAAGGGGAGGGGTTCTATTTTTGTTGTTGTGGAAAGATTCTCTAAGATGGCACATTTTATAGATTGTCATAAAACCGATGATGCTTCAAACAATGCGGATTGTTCTTTAGAGAAGTCGCTAGGTTGCATGGCCTGCCTAGGACTATTGTTTCTGATCGCGATGTTAAATTCTTAAGTTACTTTTGGAGGACTTTATGGGCTAAACTTGGCACAAAATTGTTGTTTTCTACTACTTGTCATTCTCAAACGGATGGACAAACTGAAGTTTTCAATAGAACTTTGGGAACACTTTTGCGTGCTATTCTTAAAAAGATCTTGGATTGACATTTCTATGGACTTTATTTTGGGGTTGCCTAGTACTAAGAAGGGGATGGATTCTATTTTTGTTGTTGTGGATAGATTCTCTAAGATGGCACATTTTATAGCTTGTCATAAAACCGATGATGCTTCAAACATTGCGGATTTGTTCTTTAGAGAAGTCGCTAGGTTGCATTGAATGCCTAGGACTATTGTTTCTGGTCGCGATGTTAAATTCTTGAGTTACTTTTGGAATACTTTATGGGCTAAACTTGGCACAAAATTGAAAGGGATCGATATACGGTGTTCAAAATCGCAACGGAAGCACAAAAATGTTTTCAAAACATGAAAACCGAAATTTTGGTATAAAAATTTTTCAAAATTGAACACCATGTACTAGTTGTGCAAACATATACAAAAATCTCAACTTTCAAGCATAGGGTGTTGAGAAAATTACCTATCAATCACAAGGATTGATTTTATGGCTCCAACTAAGGTGTAAACACCTTAGCTCTTGAAGGTAGACAATCTACAAGCTCCTCCTCCAAATCCTTGAATCTTTCCTTCAAAATAAGGCCCACCACCAACTAGGTAAATCCCCTCTTAATTTGCACTAGAAAACTAAGAGGATTTTTCAAAGAAAAGTGTGTGTATTCTTCAACAATTGAAGAACACAAAAATGGAGAAAACTTGGAGAGAATTGGTGTGTGTATTTCGGCCAACATACATGTGTAATGAGGGAGGAGAGACTAGTCTTGGGGTTGCAAAAAGTTGATACAAAAAGTTGCATGCCAACCAATATTTTATTCAAAAGTATTCCCCAACTCTTCACCTCCCATGCATTCATATAATATAGTTTTCTATCAAATAAAAAACCATAGACTAAATTTAATTATCTCAAACATATTTGAGACAAATTAAATATTACTTGAATTTACTCAAGTCCCACTAGTTAAATAATTATTTTAATTGAGCTCTACTAGACTCAATATTATTTAATTAATCCAACACTTGAATTAATTTAATTATTTGGGCTCTACTAGGCCCACTAGTGTTTAATTAATTCAACACTTGAATTAATTTAATTTAGTCCATAATAATGTTTATGAAAATCACAATTCTCAAAAACATTAGTCACTTGGCCAAATTTTAATTTAGGAACACTTCCATAAATCAAAATTTACATTTCTCTCATAGAAGTCATACTTCTATTTTTCTTTACACTTATAAACACATTTATAAGCCGTTCAACACTTTGAACTATTTTCTCCTTTATAGAAGTCATACTTCTAATTTTCCTTACGCTTATAAACTCCTTTATAAGCCGTTCAACACATTGAACTATTTTTACTTCTCAACGGGATCTACAAAGCTAGTACTTGTGTGGCCCTCAATGGTTCATTGATACAACTAGCCGTGGGTTCACATCTCCATGTGATTCGGACTAAACATGTCCTTATTCGAGCATACCCCAATTGCTCCATTCTTACTTATCAACTCCTTGATAGTAAGAACGTCAGAACTCAAGTCTGATAGTACCCAACCAATCACGTTAAACGCCTAGCAGCATCGCTTACGTGATTCCCTAGGTATCACATGATAGTGCCTGCAAGAACCATTCAATTATGGTTAGCGTACAGTACGGTCCCTTCAACTCATATATCCCGATCGATTCGACAACCATTGGTTTATCGAGAGTTGTCAATGAATCGATACTATGTGTCATGTCGTAGTTGCATCGATGGTGTAATCTATGAAACACCTTTCATAATTACAACCATACTCTGGCCAGAGATTTCGATCTACATACACATGATAACACATAGGATATCCATACCCGAAGGTAAGCGGTGAATCCCCGACTACAATGCATCGACTCCTATGTGTTTCGACAGAACACCCAACCTTGCCACCTGATGACTCCATGAGAGTCGGTAAACAAGTCAAAGTGTAATTCTAGCACATAGAGTCTCAATGTTGTCCCGGGTCATAAGGACTAACTCTGTACAACCATAAACCAGGACTTTTCCACTCGATAAGTGAGAACCACTTGGAAAGTCCTTTTATGGAGGGTTGTTCAGTGCACTCTACAAGGAGCACCTATCTGCATGTTCGGACATCACAATGTCCCCTACCAATGAAACATGGTACTCACATCGCAGATACTAGTCTCTAACTCGAGCGGCCTATATCCTTCTTAGTGGCGGCTGAATCGACTAGGAACCGTTTAGAATATACAGTATTAAAAATATGAGTTTCATGATACTCATCATATGAGCATCTCATATTCTTTCTACTATTTGTATATTCAAGGGCTTTATCTATGCAGCTAGCATGGGTATATAGATAAAGATTTGCCAAAATAATAACTTCAAATATTATTAAAATAAAGACTGCTTATACATAGAGTTTCATTGTGAACACTCGGCCAACACTTGGCTCGACGGGCACCTACTCTAACAATCTCCCACTTGCACTAGAGCCAACTACCCATATGCTTAAAACCCATTGATTCGCGATGCTTGTCGAATAATGGTCCAGGTAAAGGCTTAGCTAGTGAATCAACAACATAATCTGCGGAGCCGACTTTGTCAATAGACACTACTCTTCTTTCCACAATCTCTCCGAGGATGTGGTACCTTTTCAATACTTGTTTGGATTTCTGATGAGACCTAGGCTCCTTTGCTTGAGCTATAGCTCCCGTGTTGTCACACAACACCGGGATAGGAGCAATTCCATTAGGAATGACGTCCAACTCTTGGACGAAATTCCTTATCCAAACAGCCTCTCTTGCTGCATCTGATGCAGCAATGTATTCGGCCTCTGTGCTGGAATCCGTAATATTGTCTTGCTTGGAACTCTTCCAAGAGACAGCAGCACCGTTGAGCATGAATACGAAACTAGAGGTTGACTTCGAGTTATCGATATCGCTTTGGAAGCTAGAGTCGGTATAGCCTTCCAATTTCAGTTCTTTACCCCCATAGACCAAGAACAAATTATTGGTCCTTCTCAACAACTTGAGGATGTCTTTCACAGCTTTCTAGTTGTGGAAGACCGGGGTTCGATTGATATCTTTTCACTACACATAGTGAAAACGCCACGTCAGGACGTGTAGATATCATCCCATACATGATGTTATCAATTGCCGAAGCATACGGAATGCGTGTCATCGTCACTATCTCTGCATCAGTCTCAGGAGACAGACTTGGATAGGGACACGCCATGACACATTGGTAGATGTCCTCTCAAGGACGCATCCATCGAGAACCGCTTCACGATGGTATCATGTATGTGGACTGGGTGAGACCAAGCCATCTTTTCGATCTATCTCAATAGATCTGTATCCCAATACAAAAGATGCTTCACCCAAGTCCTTCATCGAGAACTTACTCGCTAACCATATCTTTGTTGATTGCAACATTCCTACATCATTCCCAATGAGTAGAATGTTATCAACATATAACACCAGGAATGTCACAACACTCCCACTGACCTTCTTATACACATGGGGTCCCTCATGATTCTTAGTAAATCAAACTATTTGATTGTACTGTCGAATCTGAGGTTCCAACTCCTAGATGCCTGCTTTAGATCATAAATAGATCTCTGAAGTTTGCATACCATATGCTCACTTCCAATAGATGTAAACCCTTCAGGTTAAGACATGTAAATAACTTTCTTAAAATCCCCATTTAAGAAAGTTTGTCTTGACATCCATCTGCCATATCTCATAGTCATACTATGCAGCTATGGCTAATAAAATCCTTATGGACTTGAACATTGCGATTGGGAAAAGGTTTCCTCAAAGTCAACTCCTTGTCTTTGAGTACATCCTTTTGCCACCAATCGCGCCTTGAAGGTCAACACCTTCCCATCCTCCCCAAGTCCCTGTGGGAACAGTTCTCTCAGGTGGATCCACAAGATCCTACACTTGGTTCGAATGTATGGAATTCAACTCAGATTCCATTGCTTCAAGCCACTTGGATGAATCGGCATCAGATAATGCTTCCTTGAAGGTCCTTGGATCACATCCATGGTTAGGCTCATCATGGCCCTCTTCAAGAAGCAGACCATACCTCATAGGTGGTCTCGAGACTTTCTCGTATCTGCTAGGAGCTTGTATCTCCTCTCTTGGCTCATCGGGTGTGGGTTCTATAATTGTGGGTTTCTCTCGAACTCCTTCGAGTTCTATCATCTGTCTTTTTCTATCCAATAGAAAATCCCTTTCCAAAAAGGTTGCATTCCTAGAAACAAACACTTTTGTTTCTTGGGGATGATAGAAATGATATCCAACTTAATTCCTTGGATATCCCACAAAGTAACATAAAATGGATCAACAATCCAATTTATCTCCCACTTACCTGCTTCACATAAGCAGGGCTCCCCATATTCTAAGATAAGAATATTTGGGAGGCTTACCCATCCATATCTCATATGGTGTCTGCCTTTGAATGGACATTTAATGGAATATCTTTTAATTTTAAGTTATAGAGATCGTTTTCAAGTTCTCAAGTACCAATTAAACATTCATTCTTGTAAATGTTGCAAACACCTTTGCTAAATAAACAAGAATATCCATCTTTATCACAATAGAAATGGAAATAATGTTTTTTTCCATCAAAAAGGTACAAACAAACATCTCTTAATTAACTTAAAACTATTGTTCAACAATAAGTAAACATCTCTTAAGGTCTTGGCAGCAACTCTTGCTCCATTGCCCATCCTCAAGAAGGTCACACCTTCCTTAAGCTTCCTACTTCTTCCCATCACCTGTAACCCATTACAGAGATGTGAGTCACAACCGGTATCTAATACCCAAGAAGTAGAGTTAATTAAAATGTTTACTTAAATTTAGAACATACCGTTTCCAGAACACTTCTGGGCAAGATATTCTTTGCAATTTCGCCTCCAATGTCCAGGCTTCTTGCAGTGATGACAAACATCACCAGTCTTGTCAGCCTTAACTGGTCTGGCTGCCACAACGGGATTCGGAGATTGCCTCAACAAGGGCTCGTTCTTCTCGGGACGTTGGAAAGAACGCTTCTTTCCATTCCCATGTGGATCAATCTTCGTACCAGATGAAGAACCCACATAAAGAACCGACTTCTCTTTCTTGATAGTGGACTCAAAGGTAACAAGCATGTTTACCAACTCCTCAAGGGTCGGTTCCATCTTGTTCATGTTGAAGTTCACCACAAAAGGATCAAATGAGCTAGGCAGCGATAACAGCAACACGTCCGTGGTCAACTCCGAAGGCAAGATCAAATCCATGCCAACGAGCTTGTCCACGAGCCCGATCACCTTTAAGCCATGCTCATGGACCGAGGCCCCATCTCGCATGCGCAAAGTGATCAGCTCCTTGATGGTAGCATGCCTTAGAGGTCGTGTTTGCTCACCAAAGAGCTCTTTGAGATGCAAATGAATGTCAGCAGCACTCTTTGCACCCTCAAAACGCCTCTGAAGCTCATCGTTCATAGAAGTCAGCATATAACACCTGGCTATCAAGTCATGGTCACACCATTCCTTGTAAGCCTGCAATTCCTCAGGATTGCAGTCAGTCGGAGCCTCAACAGGGGGCGACTGAGTTAGTGTATATGTTACCCTTTCCGAATTCAAGACGATTTTTAGGTTTCTTAGCCAAGTGAGGTAATTAGGTCCGGTTAACATGTGTTTGTCGAGTATTGCAGATATCGGATTGCGAATCGAAGACATTGTCAAAATTTGTACTGAAAAGTAAAACAGATAAATGTTGATGACTATTTAAAATATTTGGTAAGATATAAAGTATGGACTTTAACTTTATAAATATTTACTCCCACTGTTTTGACATTTTTCACTACCCTCTAGTGAAAACGGGAAACTCCTTTCCTCAGTAGGTACGTAAGGTCCAATTAGCGAATTATGATCCCGAATAATATCAGCCAATCACAATTCCTAAAAGGTAGTTTCCAATTGCATCACAATGCAACCCTTAACGTAAACTTTTGTCTCACGTTTGATTAGGACCCAATAATATGACGTCGTTCATCTTCACGTGTCAAGCCTTACCCATCGATGTTGAACCTTAATGGACGGTCGCCATGAGTTCCCTCAATAATATGAGCCGAAATCATGGGAGTTCCACGTAGTTCACATCACCATGTCAATGGATGTCACAGCTTTCCGGCACCCAGGGCCCCCCCAATAATATGAGCCGAGCCCCGAGTACGGGTAGCGTTCATCATGCACCCATTGTCGATGGAAGACAAGGAAATTATAAACAAATTTATAATTCCCCTTTTCGGGCTTGATATTAATTTTGAATCTTATTCAAAATGAGGGTTTTTAATTTTGAAAGGTCTCATCATTAATTTTATTTTAAAAGCTCGCCATGTTTGATCGTATGTTTGCCGGATTCATGCAACTTTGTTATTATAATAATAATAACGCACATACTCATTATTTATAACATATCATGCATATATCATAAATAGAAAACAATACAAGGATGATCAATCGCCCCAAAACTAATGGCCCGTGTGAGCCAAACACGGGCCTAGGTCCAATCCTAGGGTAAATGCACGGGATGCAATGCAACTAAATTATTACATTAGCATCCAATATTACATGTCTTCAATCTTCATAATCACCAAGGCCACCATCTTCCAATCTTGATCTTCCCCTATTCTAATATTTACAAATAAATATCCATGGCACATAGGGATACATCTCATGGGGTGGGAACGGGCCATAAACCAAGCCCACTTTAAAAATTGATAATTATTACAATCATACAACACAAATATCCTAGCATACACCTAGCAAATTGGGCTTGGGCTTTTGATCATCCTTCATGCATAATATCACATATCATACACCATCAATTAATTATCACTATAATTAATTGATCCAATATTATATATCTTGATCCAATCACTAACCGCCACGATTATAAACTAAATTAACAAAGTATACAAACACCTTTGTCTACTTTCCAATTAATTTATTTATAACCGAATTTCTTATAAATCACAATTTACTATAAATAATTAAAGTCCAACTTCAATTATTTATTTTATGAGAAAGATTTGCAACTTTTGTAATTTTAAACTTAAGGGCCCAAAAACTTATTTTTCACCAAAAACATTTTGGCCCATTTAAAATTCACAAATATGTTGACCATCTAATGGCCTAACAACTCAAGGCCCATGACACTTTGATATTCCAAAACACTTTTGGAAACCCTAGTCGTCATCGCCGTCGCCGGAGTTCCGTCGCCGGATTCCGGCCAACATTCCGGCCAACATGCAAAAAAATTTTTTTTTTTTATTATTAAACTTTAGGGGCTGTTCGGGCAGCCCCTCGGGCTGCCCTTGCTGCCCGAAATGGGCAGCCCTCGGGCAGCCCGAGCTGCCCGAAACGGGCAGCAACATGCTGCCCGAAATTCCCCACAAGAAGGCCTCGGTTTTGTTGCAAATTTTCATCTCAAACGGTTAGAAATCGCCCTCAATATAATATCTTGTATATGTTGCACAAAAACTAGTAACCTTAGCTCTTGATACCACTTGAAAGGGATCGATATACGGTGTTCAAAATCGCAACGGAAGCACAAAAATGTTTTCAAAACATGAAAACCGAAATTTTGGTATAAAAATTTTTCAAAATTGAACACCATGTACTAGTTGTGCAAACATATACAAAAATCTCAACTTTCAAGCATAGGGTGTTGAGAAAATTACCTATCAATCACAAGGATTGATTTTATGGCTCCAACTAAGGTGTAAACACCTTAGCTCTTGAAGGTAGACAATCTACAAGCTCCTCCTCCAAATCCTTGAATCTTTCCTTCAAAATAAGGCCCACCACCAACTAGGTAAATCCCCTCTTAATTTGCACTAGAAAACTAAGAGGATTTTTCAAAGAAAAGTGTGTGTATTCTTCAACAATTGAAGAACACAAAAATGGAGAAAACTTGGAGAGAATTGGTGTGTGTATTTCGGCCAACATACATGTGTAATGAGGGAGGAGAGACTAGTCTTGGGGTTGCAAAAAGTTGATACAAAAAGTTGCATGCCAACCAATATTTTATTCAAAAGTATTCCCCAACTCTTCACCTCCCATGCATTCATATAATATAGTTTTCTATCAAATAAAAAACCATAGACTAAATTTAATTATCTCAAACATATTTGAGACAATTAAATATTACTTGAATTTACTCAAGTCCCACTAGTTAAATAATTATTTTAATTGAGCTCTACTAGACTCAATATTATTTAATTAATCCAACACTTGAATTAATTTAATTATTTGGGCTCTACTAGGCCCACTAGTGTTTAATTAATTCAACACTTGAATTAATTTAATTTAGTCCATAATAATGTTTATGAAAATCACAATTCTCAAAAACATTAGTCACTTGGCCAAATTTTAATTTAGGAACACTTCCATAAATCAAAATTTACATTTCTCTCATAGAAGTCATACTTCTATTTTTCTTTACACTTATAAACACATTTATAAGCCGTTCAACACTTTGAACTATTTTCTCCTTTATAGAAGTCATACTTCTAATTTTCCTTACGCTTATAAACTCCTTTATAAGCCGTTCAACACATTGAACTATTTTTACTTCTCAACGGGATCTACAAAGCTAGTACTTGTGTGGCCCTCAATGGTTCATTGATACAACTAGCCGTGGGTTCACATCTCCATGTGATTCGGACTAAACATGTCCTTATTCGAGCATACCCCAATTGCTCCATTCTTACTTATCAACTCCTTGATAGTAAGAACGTCAGAACTCAAGTCTGATAGTACCCAACCAATCACGTTAAACGCCTAGCAGCATCGCTTACGTGATTCCCTAGGTATCACATGATAGTGCCTGCAAGAACCATTCAATTATGGTTAGCGTACAGTACGGTCCCTTCAACTCATATATCCCGATCGATTCGACAACCATTGGTTTATCGAGAGTTGTCAATGAATCGATACTATGTGTCATGTCGTAGTTGCATCGATGGTGTAATCTATGAAACACCTTTCATAATTACAACCATACTCTGGCCAGAGATTTCGATCTACATACACATGATAACACATAGGATATCCATACCCGAAGGTAAGCGGTGAATCCCCGACTACAATGCATCGACTCCTATGTGTTTCGACAGAACACCCAACCTTGCCACCTGATGACTCCATGAGAGTCGGTAAACAAGTCAAAGTGTAATTCTAGCACATAGAGTCTCAATGTTGTCCCGGGTCATAAGGACTAACTCTGTACAACCATAAACCAGGACTTTTCCACTCGATAAGTGAGAACCACTTGGAAAGTCCTTTTATGGAGGGTTGTTCAGTGCACTCTACAAGGAGCACCTATCTGCATGTTCGGACATCACAATGTCCCCTACCAATGAAACATGGTACTCACATCGCAGATACTAGTCTCTAACTCGAGCGGCCTATATCCTTCTTAGTGGCGGCTGAATCGACTAGGAACCGTTTAGAATATACAGTATTAAAAATATGAGTTTCATGATACTCATCATATGAGCATCTCATATTCTTTCTACTATTTGTATATTCAAGGGCTTTATCTATGCAGCTAGCATGGGTATACAGATAAAGATTTGCCAAAATAATAACTTCAAATATTATTAAAATAAAGACTGCTTATACATAGAGTTTCATTGTGAACACTCGGCCAACACTTGGCTCGACGGGCACCTACTCT
The DNA here is from genome assembly GCF_022965805.1 of Primulina eburnea. Classification (NCBI taxonomy): domain Eukaryota; kingdom Viridiplantae; phylum Streptophyta; class Magnoliopsida; order Lamiales; family Gesneriaceae; genus Primulina; species Primulina eburnea. Next base: position 43,419,410 of record NC_133103.1, on the reverse strand, counting down.
AACAAAAATTGTTGTTTTATACTACTTGTCATCCTCAAACGGATGGACAAACTGAAGTTGTCAATAGAACTTTGGGAACAATTTTTGCGTGCTATTCTTAAAAAGAACTTGGATTGACATTTCTATGGACTTTATTTTGGGGTTGCCTAGGACTAAGAAGGGGATGGATTCTATTTTTGTTGTTGTGCATAGATTCTCTAAGATGGCACATTTTATAGCTTGTTATAAACCGATGATGCTTCAAACATTGCGGATTTTTTCTTTAGAGAAGTCGTTAGGTTGCATGGCATGCCTAGGACTATTGTTTCTCGTCGCGATGTTAAATTCTTGAGTTACTTTTGGAAGACTTTGTGGGCTAAACTTGGCACAAAATTGTTGTTTTCTACTACTTGTCATCCTCAAACGGATGGACAAACTGAAGTTGTCAATAGAACTTTGAGAACACTTTTGCGTGCTATTCTTAAAAAGAACTTGGATTGACATTTCTATGGACTTTATTTTGGGGTTGCCTAGGACTAAGAAGGGGAGGGATTCTATTTTTGTTGTTGTGGATAGATTCTCTAAGATGGCACATTTTAAAGCTTGTTATAAAACCGATGATGCTTCAAACATTGCGGATTTGTTCTTTAGAGAAGTCGCTAGGTTGCATGGAATGCCTAGGACTATTGTTTCTGGTCGCGATGTTAAATTCTTGAGTTACTTTTAAAATACTTTATGGGCTAAACTTGGCACAAAATTGTTGTTTTCTACTACTTGTCATCCTCAAACGGATGGACAAACTGAAGTTGTCAATAGAACTTTGGGAACACTTTTGCGTGCTATTCTTAAAAAGAACTTGGATTGACATTTCGATGGACTTTATTTTGGGGTTGCCGAGGACTAAGAAGGGGAGTGATTCTATTTTTATTTTTGTGGATAGATTCTCTAGGATGACACATTTTATAGCTTGTCATAAAACCGATGATGCTTCAAACATTGCGGATTTGTTCTTTAGAGAAGTCGCTAGGTTGCATGGAATGCCTAGGACTATTGTTTCTGGTCGCGATGTTAAATTCTTGAGTTACTTTTGGAATACTTTATGGGCTAAACTTGGCACAAAATTGTTGTTTTTTACTACTTGTCATCCACAAACGGATGGACAAATTGAAGTTGTCAATAGAACTTTGGGAACACTTTTGCGTGCTATTCTTAAAAAGAACTTGGATTGACATTTCTATGTACTTTATTTTGGGGTTGCCTAGGACTAAGAAGGGGATGGATTCTATTTTTGTTGTTGTGGATAGATTCTCTAAGATGACACATTTTATAGCTTGTCATAAAACCGATGATGCTTCAAACATTGCAGATTTTTTCTTTAGAGAAGTCGTTAGGTTGCATGGCATGCCTAGGACTATTGTTTGTAGTCGCGATGTTAAATTTTTGAGTTACTTTTGGAATACTTTATGGGCTAAACTTGGCACAAAATTGTTGTTTTCTAATACTTGTCATCCTCAAACGGATAGACAAACTGAAGTTGTCAATAGAACTTTGAGAACACTTTTGCGTGCTATTCTTAAAAAGAACTTGGATTGACATTTCTATGGACTTTATTTTGGGGTTGTCTAGGACTAAGAAGAGGAGGGATTTTATTTTTGTTGTTGTGGATAGATTCTCTAAGATGACACATTTTATAGCTTGTCATAAAACTGATGAAGCTTCAAACATTGCGGATTTGTTCTTTAGAGAAGTCGCTAGGTTGCATGGAATGCCTAGGACTATTGTTTTTGGTCGCGATGTTAAATTCTTGAGTTACTTTTGGAAGACTTTATTGGCTAAACTTGGCAAAAAATTGTTGTTTTCTACTACTTGTCATATTCAAACGGATGGACAAACTGAAGTTTTCAATAGAACTTTGGGAACACTTTTGCGTGCTATTCTTAAAAAGAACTTGGATTGACATTTCGATGGACTTTATTTTGGGGTTGCCGAGGAAAAAGAAGGGGAGTGATTCTATTTTTTTTTTTAGGATATATTCTCTAAGATGACACATTTTATAGCTTGTCATAAAACCGATGATGCTTCAAACATTGTGGATTTGTTCTTTAGAGAAGTCGTTAGGTTGCATGGCAAGCCTAGGACTATTGTTTCTGGTCGCGATGTTAAATTCTTGAGTTACTTTTCGAAGACTTTATGGGCTAAACTTAGCACAAAATTGTTGTTTTCTACTACTTGCCATCCTCAAACGGATGGACAAACTGAAGTTGTCAATAGAACTTTGGGAACACTTTTGCGTGCTATTCTTAAAAAGATCTTGTATTGACATTTCTATGGACTTTATTTTGGGGTTGCCTAGGACTAAGAAGGGGAGGGGTTCTATTTTTGTTGTTGTGGAAAGATTCTCTAAGATGGCACATTTTATAGATTGTCATAAAACCGATGATGCTTCAAACAATGCGGATTGTTCTTTAGAGAAGTCGCTAGGTTGCATGGCCTGCCTAGGACTATTGTTTCTGATCGCGATGTTAAATTCTTAAGTTACTTTTGGAGGACTTTATGGGCTAAACTTGGCACAAAATTGTTGTTTTCTACTACTTGTCATTCTCAAACGGATGGACAAACTGAAGTTTTCAATAGAACTTTGGGAACACTTTTGCGTGCTATTCTTAAAAAGATCTTGAATTGACATTTCTATGGACTTTATTTTGGGGTTGCCTAGTACTAAGAAGGGGATGGATTCTATTTTTGTTGTTGTGGATAGATTCTCTAAGATGGCACATTTTATAGCTTGTCATAAAACCGATGATGCTTCAAACATTGCGGATTTGTTCTTTAGAGAAGTCGCTAGGTTGCATTGAATGCCTAGGACTATTGTTTCTGGTCGCGATGTTAAATTCTTGAGTTACTTTTGGAATACTTTATGGGCTAAACTTGGCACAAAATTGTTGTTTTATACTACTTGTCATCCTCAAACGGATGGACAAACTGAAGTTGTCAATAGAACTTTGGGAACAATTTTTGCGTGCTATTCTTAAAAAGAACTTGGATTGACATTTCTATGGACTTTATTTTGGGGTTGCCTAGGACTAAGAAGGGGATGGATTCTATTTTTGTTGTTGTGCATAGATTCTCTAAGATGGCACATTTTATAGCTTGTTATAAACCGATGATGCTTCAAACATTGCGGATTTTTTCTTTAGAGAAGTCGTTAGGTTGCATGGCATGCCTAGGACTATTGTTTCTCGTCGCGATGTTAAATTCTTGAGTTACTTTTGGAAGACTTTGTGGGCTAAACTTGGCACAAAATTGTTGTTTTCTACTACTTGTCATCCTCAAACGGATGGACAAACTGAAGTTGTCAATAGAACTTTGAGAACACTTTTGCGTGCTATTCTTAAAAAGAACTTGGATTGACATTTCTATGGACTTTATTTTGGGGTTGCCTAGGACTAAGAAGGGGAGGGATTCTATTTTTGTTGTTGTGGATAGATTCTCTAAGATGGCACATTTTAAAGCTTGTTATAAAACCGATGATGCTTCAAACATTGCGGATTTGTTCTTTAGAGAAGTCGCTAGGTTGCATGGAATGCCTAGGACTATTGTTTCTGGTCGCGATGTTAAATTCTTGAGTTACTTTTGGAATACTTTATGGGCTAAACTTGGCACAAAATTGTTGTTTTCTACTACTTGTCATCCTCAAACGGATGGACAAACTGAAGTTGTCAATAGAACTTTGGGAACACTTTTGCGTGCTATTCTTAAAAAGAACTTGGATTGACATTTCGATGGACTTTATTTTGGGGTTGCCGAGGACTAAGAAGGGGAGTGATTCTATTTTTATTTTTGTGGATAGATTCTCTAGGATGACACATTTTATAGCTTGTCATAAAACCGATGATGCTTCAAACATTGCGGATTTGTTCTTTAGAGAAGTCGCTAGGTTGCATGGAATGCCTAGGACTATTGTTTCTGGTCGCGATGTTAAATTCTTGAGTTACTTTTGGAATACTTTATGGGCTAAACTTGGCACAAAATTGTTGTTTTTTACTACTTGTCATCCACAAACGGATGGACAAATTGAAGTTGTCAATAGAACTTTGGGAACACTTTTGCGTGCTATTCTTAAAAAGAACTTGGATTGACATTTCTATGTACTTTATTTTGGGGTTGCCTAGGACTAAGAAGGGGATGGATTCTATTTTTGTTGTTGTGGATAGATTCTCTAAGATGACACATTTTATAGCTTGTCATAAAACCGATGATGCTTCAAACATTGCAGATTTTTTCTTTAGAGAAGTCGTTAGGTTGCATGGCATGCCTTGGACTATTGTTTCTGGTCGCGATGTTAAATTTTTGAGTTACTTTTGGAATACTTTATGGGCTAAACTTGGCACAAAATTGTTGTTTTCTACTAATTGTCATCCTCAAACGGATGGACAAACTGAAGTTGTCAATAGAACTTTGGGAACACTTTTGCGTGCTATTCTTAAAAAGAACTTGGATTGACATTTCTATGGACTTTATTTTGGCGTTGCCTAGGACTAAGAAGGGGAGGGATTCTATTTTTGTTGTTGTGGATAGATTCTCTAAGATTGCACATTTTATAGCTTGTCATAAAACCGATGATGCTTCAAACATTGCGGATTTGTTCTTTAGAGAAGTCGCTAGGTTGCATGGAATGCCTAGGACTATTGTTTCTGGTCGCGATGTTAAATTCTTGAGTTACTTTTGGAATACTTTATGGGCTAAACTTGGCACAAAATTGTTGTTTTCTACTACTTGTCATCCTCAAACGGATGGACAAACTGAAGTTGTCAATAGAACTTTGGGAACACTTTTGCGTGCTATTCTTAAAAAGATCTTGCATTGACATTTCTATGGACTTTATTTTGGGGTTGCCTAGGACTAAGAAGGGGAGGGGTTCTATTTTTGTTGTTGTGGATAGGTTCTCTAAGATGGCACATTTTATAGATTGTCATAAAACCGATGATGCTTCAAACAATGCGGATTTGTTCTTTAGAGAAGTCGCTAGGTTGCATGGCATGCCTAGGACTATTGTTTCTGATCGCGATGTTAAATTCTTAACTTAGTTTTGGATGACTTTATGGGCTAAACTTGGCACAAAATTGTTGTTTTCTACTACTTGTTGACGTGAATCATGACACAAATAAATAGCAAACACGATTAAAAATAAATCGCACCCTCTATTCAATTACGATGTTAAGATCCGTGTGTTTTCTCAATCTTTTGATTCAAGTATTGTGTGATATTCACCTCTAAACTAGCAAGAGTTTAGCAACAAATAAACACGAGGATAAACAATCGAAAACTATACGAACCTTCGAAGAACTTCGCCTACGACAATCCGCACAAGCAACGACCGACAAACGCCACAAAGTTAAAAACTTTGATAAGTTTGATTTGATTTGACAAAGCTAAAAGCTTTGAAAAGTTGAGAGAAAATTCTCAAAAGTTTGATAAACTCAAAATAATATGTGTATTGTTGTGTTAAAATTCGTCCAACATAGTCTATATATCAAAAGATATCAAAAATCTAGTCTCCCAAAATAATAAAACTCTAGAAAAGGAAACAAATCCGCGCAGAAAACGCTAGGCACGGACCCCGTGCAGACCTCCGTGTCTGGGTCCGTGTACATACTGTAAAACTCTTCAATCGGGATCAAGGGACACGGAACCCGTGCTCACCTCCGTGTACGGGTCCGTGTAGGCACTGTATTTGCCAATAACAAAGGGCACGGACCCCGTGCCTGGGTCCGTCTCCAGGTCCGTGCAGGCTCTGTATTTGCTTATCTCCGGATGTAAAGGGCACGGACCCCGTGTGCAGGTCCGTGTCGAGGTCCGTGAAGACTCGGTTGAGGAGATTAATGCTTGAATCCTATTCCTTTGGCCCTCCAACATTCTTCCATGCATCCCGAGCCCTCCACCACTTTGCTCCTCGCACTTAAATCCATCTTCTTCGCTCATACGCCCGTGCAAGGCTACCATGTTCGCATCATCCTCCCCTTCTTGAAAAGGATTTGTCCTCAAATCTTCACTACCTACACAGAAACGACGCAAGTTAGTAATAACAAGAATTAAATTACCAACATACTTACCTTTAAGCTCAAGTTTGTAGGTGCTATCGCCCACGTGCTCCATCCACGCTTTGAACTCCAACTCCAAGGTTTCTTTCACTATCAAATCTCCAACCTCAATATTCACCAAACAACAAAGGACACCAAATGATAAAATATGATTAAGTATCACAAATATCAAGTTCCTCCCCTTCTTAGACCTAGTCAACACCAAAGCAAGTATGGTACAAATGTAAATATATTGCTTACTAGGACTAAGAATTAAGTCATGCATGTCATAGAACCCTAACCTAGTTTCTATCTTCATACATGCAAGACCCTCGTTACAACACCATTCGACGTACCTTTTTATATGTAACCAACATAGAAATGCATGCATCTTATCAATAATGAAATCATGACAATATGCATCACTAGCGGGTAACTCGTAAAATGAGCATAACATGAACAACTTAATCTCCTTAAAAGTATATTCATCATGGACAAAGAAATTCTTATAGTCATTCATGCTCTTCCCAAAGTCTTCATCAAACAAGTAGGAATCATGCAAATAGAACACACTAAATGTACTATCCATGTTTTCATTCAACTCACCACATGAAGTTAATCCTAATGCACATAGGTCATTGCCATGACAAAGTGTCAATTGGACAATCTTTGAACACTCAAAATCAATAACATTTGACTCTAATTCATGCAATGCGTATTCATTCTCACTTCTATGACACTTAGGCAACAAGATTAAATCACATTCACATCTTCTAAACAACACATTTCCAACTTGTCCCCATAATTCTTGAAAACAAAACAACAATGAATTAAGGTAAGGAAGCAAATCATACCTCATGGTTGTTGCGCTGGCAACTAACCTTACCTCACCTTGATTGCCTTCGAAGTCATATGGGTCATCCCATGGCTTTCCCACACCATCTCTACTTGCTCGCCTCCACATCATGACACCAATAGAATCCTGCAAAGAAAAATTAACAATGCTCGGGATTGAACCGGCGATATCATCACAATATGGATAAACCACTTTGTACAAAGGTACATGTAATGGTTTATGCAATAATAAGCAACTCTCATCCTCACTCTTTTCACTCCTTTGGGCCATCAAATTATCTTTCTTTTCTTTTTCTTTGGCCTCTTTTTCTCTCTCTTTTTTCTTTTCTATGGTCATCTCACTTTTTTGTTCACTCTTTCTTTCGACCATATATTTTTCTTTTTCTTTTTCTAAGGCCATCTCACTCTTTTGGACACTCTTTTTTTCGGCCATTTTAAATTCTTTTTCACTCTCACAATTAAATTGTAGTTGATCATCAGTAATTACAATTGAAATAGGTTGATCAAGAAAAGTACATGATGAATCATTGCATGCGTGCAATAAATTATTACTACTTTCTTCTTTCTCCTCCATAGCACACATATTAGAACTAAATTCACCATCTAAGAATTCACCCTCCACCGCACAACACTCTATGCTCAAGTCAGAAATTAGTGGAGTACCAACCTCCTCAATCCTCTCAACCTCCACTTTAGGCTCAACATCAATGCTCACTTCAACTCCACACTCGACTGCAACCTTAGATTCACATTCAACTACCACCTCAACCTCATCCGCAACCTCCCTTTGGGATCTAAGTTCAACTGGCGATTTTACTACAGTCATCTCCTCCCTTGACACTGGGTGATATCATGCCCAAACTCTAGACACCAAATACATTGAATATCATAAGTACTAACATTTGAGATTTTAGATGTACCTTGATATTCATATTTGCTAGCTTCACGTCTCGACTCCTTCTTTGGCCTGGCAATGATTTTCTTTTCCAAGCTCGTCCTCCAATTGGATGCCCATGAATCCTCATACAAGCCATGCTCATCTCTACGAACACCTCTCCTATGAATGTGCTTTGGAGCAAACTGCTTCCTCATCACCATTTTCATCTCATCCCATGTAACTATAGGGTCATCCCCACATCGCCTCCTACGCAGTACTAATTTATCCCACCAAGTAGTAGCATAGTTGGTAAACTCACTACAAGCTCGTCTTACCTTCATTGCTTCGGTATAATTCTCCCGACTCTCAAATACACACTCCATTCTCTCTTCCCACTCAAGGTACGCCTTTGGATCGGCTTCCCCACTGAAAAATGGAATGGTCATCTTCGTGCCACTAAGTCTATACCCTTCCCGGCTTCTATACCCCTTATCCTCGTCAAATCTCCTATAACGATCCATGTTCAACAACGCATCTCCTCCAACTCTACTACCTCGTTTATTCTCCCACCTTCTATCCATCTAATTCTTAGAATTGTACCTGCAAGAAAATGTTAGTAGAAAACAAATAACTCCTCACCCAAAAGCTCACCGGTCACTCCAAAAATATTCACTCGTCTCTCCTCTCTTATTTTTAACACTCACACTCAAATTTTTCCACTCGAATTTGATAGTACTCTCAAAAGTGTGCTCAAGCTTTGTATTGTGGGTATATCAAACAATCAAAGTTCAAACTTGTGAACAAATGTGACCGACTCACTTGGACTGTGTAGACAAGATTTTCGAATTTAGGGAGAAATTTTTTTTTTTTTCTTTTTTTCACCACTCGAATTACCCCTTTTTTTTTTTTTTTTTTTTCGAGATTCTCCTTTTTTTTTTTTCTTCTCAATATCAGATCTATCAACGACTAAACTAGATCCACCAAGAACAATTCAGAGGAGGTGCAGGACTTTCGAAAATTCATGAACAGTAAATTCGATGAATAATAAAATCCGTGAACAGTAACTCGCGTGAATAGTGAATCCAAAAAATACTGTTGCGTGAATAGTAAATCCGAATCGATGAATAGTAACTCCCGCCGCGATGAACAGTAAATTAAGATGTGAACAGTACCGACATGAACAGTAATTTTTGACGTGAACAGTACCGATCGTGAACAGTAAATTCCGCGTGAACAGTACTCCGTCGTGAATAGTAATTCCGGCGATGAACAGTAATCGCGATTTTTTTTTTTTTTTTTTTTGTAGATTCAACAACAACCTAGAAATCGCTACACGAAAATCGGTATTGAAAATCCTACGAAGAATTGAACGGATACGCTTACTTGAATCAATAAACCTTGAGCTCTGATACCAAATGACGTGAATCTTGACACAAATAAATAGCAAACACGATTAAAAATAAATCGCACCCTCTATTCAATTACGATGTTAAGATCCGTGTGTTTTCCCGATCTTTTGATTCAAGTATTGTGTGATATTCACCTCTAAACTAGCAAGAGTTTAGCAACAAATAAACACGAGGATAAACAATCGAAAACTATACGAACCTTCGAAGAACTTCGCCTACGACAATCCGCACAAGCAACGACCGACAAACGCCACAAAGTTAAAAACTTTGATAAGTTTGATTTGATTTGACAAAGCTAAAAGCTTTGAAAAGTTGAGAGAAAATTCTCAAAAGTTTGATAAACTCAAAATAATATGTGTATTGTTGTGTTAAAATTCGTCCAACATAGTCTATATATCAAAAGATATCAAAAATCTAGTCTCCCAAAATAATAAAACTCTAGAAAAGGAAACAAATCCGCGCAGAAAATGCTAGGCACGGACCCCGTGCAGACCTCCGTGTCTGGCTCCGTGTTACATACTGTAAAACTCTTCAATCGGGATCAAGGGACACAGACCCCTTGCTCACCTCCGTGTACGGGTCCGTGTAGGCACTGTATTTGCCAATAACAAAGGGCACGGACCCCATGCCTGGGTCCGTCTCCAGGTCCGTGCAGGCTCTGTATTTGCTTATCTCCGGATGTAAAGGCACGGACCCCGTGTGCAGGTCCGTGTCGAGGTCCGTGAAGACTCGGTTAAGGAGATTAATGCTTGAATCCTATTCCAATTGGCCCTCCAACATTCTTCCATGCATCCCGAGCCCTCCACCACTTTGCTCCTCGCACTTAAATCCATCTTCTTCGCTCATACGCCCGTGCAAGGCTACCATGTTCGCATCACTTGTCATCCTCAAACGGATGGACAAACTGAAGTTTTCAATAGAACTTTGGGAACACTTTTGCGTGCTCTTCTTAAAAAGAACTTGGATTGACATTTCGATGGACTTTATTTTGGGGTTGCCGAGGAATAAGAAGGGGAGTGATTCTATTTTTGTTTTTGTGGATAGATTCTCTATGATGACACATTTTATAGCTTGTCATAAAACCGATGATGCTTCAAACATTGCGGATTTGTTCTTTAGAGAAGTCGTTAGGTTGCATGGCATGCCTAGGACTATTGTTTCTGGTCGGGATGTTAAATTCTTGAGTTACTTTTCGAAGACTTTATGGGCTAAACTTGGCACAAAATTGTTGTTTTCAACTACTTGCCATTCTCAAACGGATGGACAAAATGAAGTTGTCAATAGAACTTTGGGAACACTTTTGCGTGCTATTCTTAAAAAGAACTTGGATTGACATTTCTATGGACTTTATTTTGGGGTTGCCTAGTACTAAGAAGGGGATGGATTCTATTTTTGTTGTTGTGGATAGATTCTCTAAGATGGCACATTTTTTAGCTTGTCATAAAACCGATGATGCTTCAAACATTGCGGATTTTTTCTTTAGAGAAGTCGTTAGGTTGCATGGCATGCCTAGGACTATTGTTTCTGGTCGCGATGTTAAATTTTTGAGTTACTTTTGGAATACTTTATGGGCTAAACTTGGCACAAAATTGTTGTTTTCTACTACTTGTCATCCTCAAACAGATGGACAAACTGAAGTTGTCAATAGAACTTTGGGAACACTTTTGCGTGCTATTCTTAAAAAGAACTTGGATTGACATTTCTATGGACTTTATTTTGGGGTTGCCTAGGACTAAGAAGGGGAGGGATTCTATTTTTGTTGTTGTGGATAGATTCTCTAAAATGGCACATTTTATAGCTTGTTATAAAACCGATGATGCTTCAAACATTGCGGATTTGTTCTTTAGAGAAGTCCCTAGGTTGCATGGAATGCCTATGACTATTGTTTCTGGTCGCGATGTTAAATTCTTGAGTTACTTTTGGAATACTTTATGGGCTAAACTTGGCACAAAATTGTTGTTTTATACTACTTGTCATCCTCAAACGGATGGACAAACTGAAGTTGTCAATAGAACTTTGGGAACACTTTTGCGTGCTATTCTTAAAAAGAACTTGGATTGACATTTCTATGGACTTTATTTTGGGGTTGCCTAGGACTAAGAAGGGGATGGATTCTATTTTTGCTGTTGTGGATAGATTCTCTAATATGGCACATTTTATAGCTTGTTATAAACCGATGATGCTTCAAACATTGCAGATTTTTTCTTAAGAGAAGTCGTTAGGTTGCATGGCATGCCTAGGACTATTGTTTCTGGTCGCGATGTTAAATTCTTGAGTTACTTTTGGAAGACTTTATGGGCTAAACTTGGCACAAAATTGTTGTTTTCTACTACTTGTCATCCTCAAACGGATGGACAAACTGAAGTTGTCAATAGAACTTTGAGAACACTTTTGCGTGTTATTCTTAAAAAGAACTTGGATTGACATTTCTATGGACTTTATTTTGGGGTTGCCTAGGACTAAGAAGGGGAGGGATTCTATTTTTGTTGTTGTGGATAGATTCTCTAAGATGGCACATTTTATAGCTTGTTATAAAACCGATGATGCTTCAAACATTGCGGATTTGTTCTTTAGAGAAGTCGCTAGGTTGCATGGAATGCCTAGAACTATTGTTTCTGTTCGCGATGTTAAATTCTTGAGTTACTTTTGGAATACTTTATGGGCTAAAATTGGCACAAAATTGTTGTTTTCTACTACTTGTCATCCTCAAACGGATGGACAAACTGAAGTTGTCAATAGAACTTTGGAAACACTTTTGCGTGCTATTCTTAAAAAGAACTTGGATTGACATTTCTATGGACTTTATTTTGGGGTTGCCTAGGACTAAGAAGGGGAGGGATTCTATTTTTGTTGTTGTGGATAGATTCTCTAAGATGGCACATTTTATAGCTTGTTATAAAACCAATGATGCTTCAAACATTGCGGATTTTTTCTTTAGAGAAGTCGTTAGGTTGCATGGCATGCCTAGGACTATTGTTTCTGGTCGCGATGTTAAATTCTTGAGTTACTTTTGGAATACTTTATAGGCTAAACTTGGCACAAAATTGTTGTTTTCTACTACTTGTCATCCTCAAACGGATGGACAAACTGAAGTTGTCAATAGAACTTTGGGAACACTTTTGCGTGCTATTCTTAAAAAGAACTTGGATTGACATTTCGATGGACTTTATTTTGGGGTTGCCGAGGACTAAGAAGGGGAGTGATTCTATTTTTGTTTTTGTGGATAGATTCTCTAGGATGACACATTTTATAGTTTGTCATAAAACCGATGATGCTTCAAACATTGCGGATTTGTTCTTTAGAGAAGTCGCTAGGTTGCATGGAATGCCTAGGAGTATTGTTTCTGGTCGCGATGTTAAATTCTTGAGTTACTTTTGGAATACTTTATGGGCTAAACTTGGCACAAAATTGTTGTTTTCTACTACTTGTCATCCTCAAACGGATGGACAAACTGAAGTTGTCAATAGAACTTTGGGAACACTTTTGCGAGCTATTCTTAAAAAGAACTTGGATTGACATTTCTATGGACTTTATTTTGGGGTTGCCTAGGACTAAGAAGGGGATGGATTTCTATTTTTGTTGTTGTGGATAGATTCTCTAAGATGGCACATTTTATAGCTTGTTATAAAACCGATGATGCTTCAAACATTGCAGATTTTTTCTTTAGAGAAGTCGTTAGGTTGCATGGCATGCCTAGGACTATTGTTTCTGGTCGCGATGTTAAATTTTTGAGTTACTTTTGGAATACTTTATGGGCTAAACTTGGCACAAAATTGTTGTTTTCTACTACTTGTCATCTTCAAACGGATGGACAAACTGAAGTTGTCAATAGAACTTAGGGAACACTTTTGCGTGCTATTCTTAAAAAGAACTTGGATTGACATTTATATGGACTTTATTTCGGGGTTGCCTAGGACTAAGAAGGGGAGGGATTCTATTTTTGTTGTTGTGGATAGATTCTCTAAGATTGCACATTTTATAGCTTGTCATAAAACCGATGATGCTTCAAACATTGCGGATTTTTTCTTTAGAGAAGTCGCTAGGTTGCATGGAATGCCTAGGACTATTGTTTCTTGTCGCGATGTTAAATTCTTGAGTTACTTGTGGAATACTTTATGGGCTAAACTTGGCACAAAATTGTTGTTTTCTACTACTTGTCATCCTCAAACGGATGGACAAACTGAAGTTGTCAATAGAACTTTGGGAACACTTTTGCGTGCTATTCTTAAAAAGATCTTGCATTGACATTTCTATGGACTTTATTTTGGGGTTGCCTAGAACTAAGAAGGGGAGTGGTTCTATTTTTGTTGTTGTGGATAGATTCTCTAAGATGGCACATTTTATAGATTGTCATAAAACCGATGATGCTTCAAACAATGCGGATTTGTTCTTTAGAGAAGTCGCTAGGTTGCATGGCATGCCTAGGACTATTGTTTCTGATCGCGATGTTAAATTCTTAAGTTACTTTTGGAGGACTTTATGGGCTAAACTTGGCACAAAATTGTTGTTTTCTACTACTTGTCATCCTCAAACGGATGGACAAACTGAAGTTTTCAATAGAACTTTGGGAACACTTTTGCGTGCTATTCTTAAAAAGAACTTGGATTGACATTTCGATGGACTTTATTTTGGGGTTGCCGAGGAATAAGAAGGGGAGTGATTCTATTTTGTTTTTGTGGATAGATTCTCTATGATGACACATTTTATAGCTTGTCATAAAACCGATGATGCTTCAAACATTGCGGATTTGTTCTTTAGAGAAGTCGTTAGGTTGCATGGCATGCCTAGGACTATTGTTTCTGGTCGGGATGTTAAATTCTTGAGTTACTTTTCGAAGACTTTATGGGCTAAACTTGGCAAAAAATTGTTGTTTTCTACTACTTGCCATCCTCAAACGGATGGACAAACTGAAGTTGTCAATAGAACTTTGGGAACACTTTTGCGTGCTATTCTTAAAAAGAACTTGGATTGACATTTCTATGGACTTTATTTTGGGGTTTCCTAGGACTAAAAAGGAGAGGGATTCTATTTTTGTTGTTGTGGATAGATTCTCTAAGATGGCACATTTTATAGCTTGTCATAAAACCGATGATGCTTCAAACATTGCGGATTTGTTCTTTAGAGAAGTCGCTAGGTTGCATGAAATGCCTAGGACTATTGTTTCTGGTCGCGATGTTAAATTCTTGAGTTAGTTTTGGAATACTTTATGGGCTAAACTTGGCACAAAATTGTTGTTTTCTACTACTTGTCATCCTCAAACGGATGGACAAACTGAAGTTGTCAATAGAACTTTGGGAACACTTTTACGTGCTATTCTTAAAAAGAACTTGGATTGACATTTCTATGGATTTTTTTTTGTGGTTGCCTAGGACTAAGAAGGGGATGGATTCTATTTTTGTTGTTGTGGATAGATTCTCTAAGATGGCACATTTTATAGCTTGTCATAAAACCGATGATGCTTCAAACATTGCGGATTTTTTCTTTAGAGAAGTCGTTAGGTTGCATGGCATGCCTAGGACTATTGTTTCTGGTCGCGATGTTAAATTTTTGAGTTACTTTTGGAATACTTTATGGGCTAAATTTGGCACAAAATTGTTGTTTTCTATTACTTGTCATCCTCAAACAGATGGACAAACTGAAGTTGTCAATAGAACTTTGGGAACACTTTTGCGTGCTATTCTTAAAAAGAACTTGGATTGACATTTCTATGGACTTTATTTTGGGGTTGCCTAGGACTAAGAAAAGGATGGATTCTATTATTGTTGTTGTGAATAGATTATCTAAGATGGCACATTTTATAGCATGTCATAAAACAGATGATGCTTCAAACATTGCGGATTTGTTCTTTAGAAAAGTCGCTAGGTTGCATTGAATGCCTAGGACTATTGTTTCTGGTCGCGATGTTAAATTCTTGAGTTACTTTTGGAATACTTTATGGGTTAAACTTGGCACAAAATTGTTGTTTTATACTACTTGTCATCCTCAAACGGATGGACAAACTGAAGTTGTCAATAGAACTTTGGGAACACTTTTGCGTGCTATTCTTAAAAAGAACTTGGATTGACATTTCTATGGACTTTATTTTGGGGTTGCCTAGGACTAAGAAGGGGATGGATTCTATTTTTGTTGTTGTGGATAGATTCTCTAAGATGGCACATTTTATAGCTTGTTATAAACCGATGATGCTTCAAACATTGCGGATTTTTTCTTTAGAGAAGTCGTTAGGTTGCATGGCATGCCTAGGACTATTGTTTCTGGTCGCGTTGTTAAATTCTTGAGTTACTTTTGGAAGACTTTATGGGCTAAACTTGGCACAAAATTGTTGTTTTCTACTACTTGTCATCCTCAAACGGATGGACAAACTGAAGTTGTCAATAGAACTTTGAGAACACTTTTGCGTGCTATTCTTAAAAAGAACTTGGATTGACATTTCGATGGACTTTATTTTGGGGTTGCCTAGGACTAAGAAGGGGAGGGATTCTATTTTTGTTGTTGTGGATAGATTCTCTAAGATGACACATTTTATAGCTTTTTATAAAACCGATGATGCTTCAAACATTGCGGATTTGTTCTTTAGAGAAGTCGCTAGGTTGCATGGAATGCCTAGGACTATTGTTTCTGGTCGCGATGTTAAATTCTTGAGTTACTTTTGGAATGCTTTATGGGCTAAACTTGGCACAAAATTGTTGTTTTCTACTACTTGTCATCCTCAAACGGATGGACAAACTGAAGTTGTCAATAGAACTTTGGGAACACTTTTGCGTGCTATTCTTAAAAAGAACTTGGATTGACATTTCGATGGACTTTATTTTGGGGTTGCCTAGGACTAAGAAAGGGAGGGATTCTATTTTTGTTGTTGTGGATAGATTCTCTAAGATGGCACATTTTATAGCTTGTTATAAAACCGATGATGCTTCAAACATTGCGGATTTTTTCTTTAGAGAAGTCGTTAGGTTGCATGGCATGCCTAGGACTATTGTTTCTGGTCGCGATGTTAAATTCTTGAGTTACTTTTGAAATACTTTATAGGCTAAACATGGCACAAAATTGTTGTTTTCTACTACTTGTCATCCTCAAACGGATGGACAAACTGAAGTTGTCAATAGAACTTTGGGAACACTTTTGCGAGCTATTCTTAAAAAGAACTTGGATTGATATTTCGATGGACTTTATTTTGGGGTTGCCGAGGACTAAGAAGGGGAGTGATTCTATTTTTGTTTTTGTGGATAGATTCTCTAGGATGACACATTTTATAGCTTGTCATAAAACCGATGATGCTTCAAACATTGCGGATTTGTTCTTTATAGAAGTCGCTAGGTTGCATGGAATGCCAAGGACTATTGTTTCTGGTCGCGATGTTAAATTCTTGAGTTACTTTTGGAATACTTTATGGGCTAAACTTGGCACAACATTGTTGTTTTCTGCTACTTGTCATCCTCAAACGGATGGACAAACTGAAGTTGTCAATAGAACTTTGGGAACACTTTTGCGTGCTATTCTTAAAAAGAACTTGGATTGACATTTCTATGGACTTTATTTTGGGGTTGCCTAGGACTAAGAAGGGGATGGATTCTATTTTTGTTGTTGTGGATAGATTCTCTAAGATGGCACATTTTATAGCTTGTTATAAAACCGATGATGCTTCAAACATTGCAGATTTTTTCTTTAGAGAAGTCGTTAGGTTGCATGGCAAGCCTAGGACTATTGTTTCTGGTCGCGATGTTAAATTTTTGAGTTACTTTTGGAATACTTTATGGGCTAAACTTGGCACAAAATTGTTGTTTTCTACTATTTGTCATCCTCAAACGGATGGACAAACTGAAGTTGTCAATAGAACTTTGGGAACACTTTTGCGTGCTATTCTTAAAAAGAACTTGGATTGACATTTCTATGGACTTTATTTCGGGGTTGCCTAGGACTAAGAAGGGGAGGGATTCTATTTTTGTTGTTGTGGATAGATTCTCTAAGATTGCACATTTTATAGCTTGTCATAAAACCGATGATGCTTCAAACATTGCGGATTTGTTCTTTAGAGAAGTCGCTAGGTTGCATTGAATGCCTAGGACTATTGTTTCTGGTCGCGATGTTAAATTCTTGAGTTACTTTTGGAATACTTTATGGGCTAAACTTGGCACAAAATTGTTGTTTTATACTACTTGTCATCCTCAAACGGATGGACAAACTGAAGTTGTCAATAGAACTTTGGGAACAATTTTTGCGTGCTATTCTTAAAAAGAACTTGGATTGACATTTCTATGGACTTTATTTTGGGGTTGCCTAGGACTAAGAAGGGGATGGATTCTATTTTTGTTGTTGTGCATAGATTCTCTAAGATGGCACATTTTATAGCTTGTTATAAACCGATGATGCTTCAAACATTGCGGATTTGTTCTTTATAGAAGTCGCTAGGTTGCATGGAATGCCAAGGACTATTGTTTCTGGTCGCGATGTTAAATTCTTGAGTTACTTTTGGAATACTTTATGGGCTAAACTTGGCACAACATTGTTGTTTTCTACTACTTGTCATCCTCAAACGGATGGACAAACTGAAGTTGTCAATAGAACTTTGGGAACACTTTTGCGTGCTATTCTTAAAAAGAACTTGGATTGACATTTCTATGGACTTTATTTTGGGGTTGCCTAGGACTAAGAAGGGGATGGATTCTATTTTTGTTGTTGTGGATAGATTCTCTAAGATGGCACATTTTATAGCTTGTTATAAAACCGATGATGCTTCAAACATTGCAGATTTTTTCTTTAGAGAAGTCGTTAGGTTGCATGGCAAGCCTAGGACTATTGTTTCTGGTCGCGATGTTAAATTTTTGAGTTACTTTTGGAATACTTTATGGGCTAAACTTGGCACAAAATTGTTGTTTTCTACTATTTGTCATCCTCAAACGGATGGACAAACTGAAGTTGTCAATAGAACTTTGGGAACACTTTTGCGTGCTATTCTTAAAAAGAACTTGGATTGACATTTATATGGACTTTATTTCGGGGTTGCCTAGGACTAAGAAGGGGAGGGATTCTATTTTTGTTGTTGTGGATAGATTCTCTAAGTTTGCACATTTTATAGCTTGTCATAAAACCGATGATGCTTCAAACATTGCGGATTTTTTCTTTAGAGAAGTCGCTAGGTTGCATGGAATGCCTAGGACTATTGTTTCTGGTCGCGATGTTAAATTCTTGAGTTACTTGTGGAATACTTTATGGGCTAAACTTGGCACAAAATTGTTGTTTTCTACTACTTGTCATCCTCAAACGGATGGAAAAACTGAAGTTGTCAATAGAACTTTGGGAACACTTTTGCGTGCTATTCTTAAAAAGATCTTGCATTGACATTTCTATGGACTTTATTTTGGGGTTGCCTAGAACTAAGAAGGGGAGGGGTTCTATTTTTGTTGTTGTGGATAGATTCTCTAAGATGGCACATTTTATAGATTGTCATAAAACCGATGATGCTTCAAACAATGCGGATTTGTTCTTTAGAGAAGTCGCTAGGTTGCATGGCATGCCTAGTACTATTGTTTCTGATCGCGATTTTAAATTCTTAAGTTACTTTTGGAGGACTTTATGGGCTAAACTTGGCACAAAATTGTTGTTTTCTACTACTTGTCATCCTCAAACGGATGGACAAACTGAAGTTTTCAATAGAACTTTGGGAACACTTTTGCGTGCTATTCTTAAAAAGAACTTGGATTGACATTTCGATGGACTTTATTTTGGGGTTGCCGAGGAATAAGAAGGGGAGTGTATCTATTTTGTTTTTGTGGATAGATTCTCTATGATGACACATTTTATAGCTTGTCATAAAACCGATGATGCTTCAAACATTGCGGATTTGTTCTTTAGAGAAGTCGTTAGGTTGCATGGCATGCCTAGGACTATTGTTTCTGGTCGGGATGTTAAATTCTTGAGTTACTTTTCGAAGACTTTATGGGCTAAACTTGGCAAAAAATTGTTGTTTTCTACTACTTGCCATCCTCAAACGGATGGACAAACTGAAGTTGTCAATAGAACTTTGGGAACACTTTTGCGTGCTATTCTTAAAAAGAACTTGGATTGACATTTCTATGGACTTTATTTTGGGGTTTCCTAGGACTAAAAAGGGGAGGGATTCTATTTTTGTTGTTGTGGATAGATTCTCTAAGATGGCACATTTTATAGCTTGTCATAAAACCGATGATGCTTCAAACATGGCGGATTTGTTCTTTAGAGAAGTCGTTAGGTTGCATGGAATGCCTAGGACTATTGTTTCTGGTCGCGATGTTAAATTCTTGAGTTACTTTTGGAATACTTTATGGGCTAAACTTGGCACAAAATTGTTGTTTTCTACTACTTGTCATCCTCAAACGGATGGAAAAACTGAAGTTGTCAATAGAACTTTGGGAACACTTTTGCGTGCTATTCTTAAAAAGAACTTGGATTGACATTTCTATGGACTTTATTTTGGGGTTGCCTAGGACTAAGAAGGGGATGGATTCTATTTTTGTTGTTGTGGATAGATTCTCTAAGATGGCACATTTTATAGCTTGTCATAAAACCGATGATGCTTCAAACATTGCGGATTTTTTCTTTAGAGAAGTCGTTAGGTTGCATGGCATGCCTAGGACTATTGTTTCTGGTCGCGATGTTAAATTCTTGAGTTACTTTTGGAATACTTTATGGGCTAAATTTGGCACAAAATTGTTGTTTTCTATTACTTGTCATCCTCAAACAGATGGACAAACTGAAGTTGTCAATAGAACTTTGGGAACACTTATGCGTGCTATTCTTAAAAAGAACTTGGATTGACATTTCTATGGACTTTATTTTGGGGTTGCCTAGGACTAAGAAAGGATGGATTCTATTATTGTTGTTGTGAATAGATTATCTAAGATGGCACATTTTATAGCTTGTCATAAAACAGATGATGCTTCAAACATTGCGGATTTGTTCTTTAGAGAAGTCGCTAGGTTGCATTGAATGCCTAGGACTATTGTTTCTGGTCGCGATGTTAAATTCTTGAGTTATTTTTGGAATACTTTATGGGCTAAACTTGGCACAAAATTGTTGTTTTATACTACTTGTCATCCTCAAACGGATGGACAAACTGAAGTTGTCAATAGAACTTTGGGAACACTTTTGCGTGCTATTCTTAAAAAGAACTTGGATTGACATTTCTATGGACTTTATTTTGGGGTTGCCTAGGACTAAGAAGGGGATGGATTCTATTTTTGTTGTTGTGGATAGATTCTCTAAGATGGCACATTTTATAGCTTGTTATAAAACCGATGATGCTTCAAACATTGCGGATTTTTTCTTTAGAGAAGTCGTTAGGTTGCATGGCATGCCTAGGACTATTGTTTCTGGTCGCGTTGTTAAATTCTTGAGTTACTTTTGGAAGACTTTATGGGCTAAACTTGGCACAAAATTGTTGTTTTCTACTACTTGTCATCCTCAAACGGATGGACAAACTGAAGTTGTCAATAGAACTTTGAGAACACTTTTGCGTGCTATTCTTAAAAAGAACTTGGATTGACATTTCGATGGACTTTATTTTGGGGTTGCCTAGGACTAAGAAGGGGAGGGATTCTATTTTTGTTGTTGTGGATAGATTCTCTAAGATGACACATTTTATAGCTTTTTATAAAACCGATGATGCTTCAAACATTGCGGATTTGTTCTTTAGAGAAGTCGCTAGGTTGCATGGA
Source organism: Primulina eburnea (assembly GCF_022965805.1). Classification (NCBI taxonomy): domain Eukaryota; kingdom Viridiplantae; phylum Streptophyta; class Magnoliopsida; order Lamiales; family Gesneriaceae; genus Primulina; species Primulina eburnea. Next base: position 43,398,517 of record NC_133103.1, on the reverse strand, counting down.
ATGCCTAGGACTATTGTTTCTGGTCGCGATGTTAAATTCTTGAGTTACTTTTGGAATGCTTTATGGGCTAAACTTGGCACAAAATTGTTGTTTTCTACTACTTGTCATCCTCAAACGGATGGACAAACTGAAGTTGTCAATAGAACTTTGGGAACACTTTTGCGTGCTATTCTTAAAAAGAACTTGGATTGACATTTCGATGGACTTTATTTTGGGGTTGCCTAGGACTAAGAAAGGGAGGGATTCTATTTTTGTTGTTGTGGATAGATTCTCTAAGATGGCACATTTTATAGCTTGTTATAAAACCGATGATGCTTCAAACATTGCGGATTTTTTCTTTAGAGAAGTCGTTAGGTTGCATGGCATGCCTAGGACTATTGTTTCTGGTCGCGATGTTAAATTCTTGAGTTACTTTTGAAATACTTTATAGGCTAAACTTGGCACAAAATTGTTGTTTTCTACTACTTGTCATCCTCAAACGGATGGACAAACTGAAGTTGTCAATAGAACTTTGGGAACACTTTTGCGTGCTATTCTTAAAAAGAACTTGGATTGACATTTCGATGGACTTTATTTTGGGGTTGCCGAGGACTAAGAAGGGGAGTGATTCTATTTTTGTTTTTGTGGATAGATTCTCTAGGATGACACATTTTATAGCTTGTCATAAAACCGATGATGCTTCAAACATTGCGGATTTGTTCTTTATAGAAGTCGCTAGGTTGCATGGAATGCCTAGGACTATTGTTTCTGGTCGCGATGTTAAATTCTTGAGTTACTTTTGGAATACTTTATGGGCTAAACTTGGCACAACATTGTTGTTTTCTACTACTTGTCATCCTCAAACGGATGGACAAACTGAAGTTGTCAATAGAACTTTGGGAACACTTTTGCGTGCTATTCTTAAAAAGAACTTGGATTGACATTTCTATGGACTTTATTTTGGGGTTGCCTAGGACTAAGAAGGGGATGGATTCTATTTTTGTTGTTGTGGATAGATTCTCTAAGATGGCACATTTTATAGCTTGTTATAAAACCGATGATGCTTCAAACATTGCAGATTTTTTCTTTAGAGAAGTCGTTAGGTTGCATGGCATGCATAGGACTATTGTTTCTGGTCGCGATGTTAAATTTTTGAGTTACTTTTGGAATACTTTATGGGCTAAACTTGGCACAAAATTGTTGTTTTCTACTATTTGTCATCCTCAAACGGATGGACAAACTGAAGTTGCCAATAGAACTTTGGGAACACTTTTGCGTGCTATTCTTAAAAAGAACTTGGATTGACATTTCTATGGACTTTATTTCGGGGTTGCCTAGGACTAAGAAAAGGAGGGATTCTATTTTTGTTGTTGTGGATAGATTCTCTAAGATTGCACATTTTATAGCTTGTCATAAAACCGATGATGCTTCAAACATTGCGGATTTGTTCTTTAGAGAAGTCGCTAGGTTGCATGGAATGCCTAGGACTATTGTTTCTGGTCGCGATGTTAAATTCTTGAGTTACTTTTGGAATACTTTATGGGCTAAACTTGGCACAAAATTGTTGTTTTCTACTACTTGTCATCCTCAAACGGATGAACAAACTGAAGTTGTCAATAGAACTTTGGGAACACTTTTGCGTGCTATTCTTAAAAAGATCTTGCATTGACATTTCTATGGACTTTATTTTGGGGTTGCCTAGGACTAAGAAGGGGAGGGGTTCTATTTTTGTTGTTGTGGATAAATTCTATAAGATGACACATTTTATAGATTTTCATAAAACCGATGATGCTTCAAACAATGCGGATTTGTTCTTTAGAGAAGTCGCTAGGTTGCATGGCATGCCTAGGACTATTGTTTCTGATCGCGATGTTAAATTCTTAAGTTACTTTTGGAGGACTTTATGGGCTAAACTTGGCACAAAATTGTTGTTTTCTACTACTTGTCATCCTCAAACGGATGGACAAACTGAAGTTTTCAATAGAACTTTGGGAACACTTTTGCGTACTATTCTTAAAAAGATCTTGCATTGACATTTCTATGGACTTTATTTTGGGGTTGCCTAGGACTAAGAAGGGGATGGATTCTATTTTTGTTGTTGTGGATAGATTCTCTAAGATGGCACATTTTATAGCTTGTTATAAAACCGATGATGCTTCAAACATTGCAGATTTTTTCTTTAGAGAAGTCGTTAGGTTGCATGGCATGCCTAGGACTATTGTTTCTGGTCGCGATGTTAAATTTTTGAGTTACTTTTGGAATACTTTATGGGCTAAACTTGGCACAAAATTGTTGTTTTCTACTACTTGTCATCTTCAAACGGATGGACAAAGTGAAGTTGTCAATAGAACTTTGGGAACACTTTTGCGTGCTATTCTTAAAAAGAACTTGGATTGACATTTATATGGACTTTATTTCGGGGTTGCCTAGGACTAAGAAGGGGAGGGATTCTATTTTTGTTGTTGTGGATAGATTCTCTAAGATGGCACATTTTATAGCTTGTCATAAAACCGATGATGCTTCAAACATGGCGGATTTGTTCTTTAGAAAAGTCGCTAGGTTGCATGGAATGCCTAGGACTATTGTTTCTGGTCGCGATGTTAAATTCTTGAGTTACTTTTGGAATACTTTATGGGCTAAACTTGGCACAAAATTGTTGTTTTCTACTACTTGTCATCCTCAAACGGATGGAAAAACTGAAGTTGTCAATAGAACTTTGGGAACACTTTTGCGTGCTATTCTTAAAAAGAACTTGGATTGACATTTCTATGGACTTTATTTTGGGGTTGCCTAGGACTAAGAAGGGGATGGATTCTATTTTTGTTGTTGTGGATAGATTCTCTAAGATGGCACATTTTATAGCTTGTCATAAAACCGATGATGCTTCAAACATTCCGGATTTGTTCTTTAGAGAAGTCGCTAGGTTGCATGGAATGCCTAGGACTATTGTTTCTGGTCGCGATGTTAAATTCTTGAGTTACTTTTGGAATACTTTATGGGCTAAACTTGGCACAAAATTGTCGTTTTCTACTACTTGTCAACCTCAAACGGATGGACAAACTGAAATTGTCAATAGAACTTTGGGAACACTTTTGCGTGCTATTCTTAAAAAGAACTTGGATTGACATTTCGATGGACTTTATTTTGGGGTTGCCTAGGACTAAGAAAGGGAGGGATTCTATTTTTGTTGTTGTGGATAGATTCTCTAAGATGGCACATTTTACAGCTTGATATAAAACCGATGATGCTTCAAACATTGCGGATTTTTTCTTTAGAGAAGTCGTTAGGTTGCATGGCATGCCTAGGACTATTGTTTCTGGTCGCGATGTTAAATTATTGAGTTACTTTTGAAATACTTTATAGGCTAAACTTGGCACAAAATTGTTGTTTTCTACTACTTGTCATCCTCAAACGGATGGACAAACTGAAGTTGTCAATAGAACTTTAAGAACACTTTTGCGTGCTATTCTTAAAAAGAACTTGGATTGACATTTCGATGGACTTTATTTTGGTGTTGCCTAGGACTAAGAAGGGGATGGATTCTATTTTTGTTGTTGTGGATAGATTCTCTAAGATGGCACATTTTATAGCTTGTTATAAAACCGATGATGCTTCAAACATTGCAGATTTTTTCTTTAGAGAAGTCGTTAGGTTGCATGGCATGCCTAGGACTATTGTTTCTGGTCGCGATGTTAAATTTTTGAGTTGCTTTTGGAATACTTTATGGGCTAAACTTGGCACAAAATTGTTGTTTTCTACTACTTGTCATCCTCAAACGGATGGACAAACTGAAGTTGTCAATAGAACTTTGGGAACACTTTTGCGTGCTATTCTTAAAAAGAACTTGGATTGACATTTCTATGGACTTTATTTCGGGGTTGCCTAGGACTAAGAAGGAGAGGGATTCTATTTTTGTTGTTGTGGATAGATTCTCTAAGATTGCACATTTTATAGCTTGTCATAAAACCGATGATGCTTCAAACATTGCGGATTTGTTCTTTAGAGAAGTCGCTAGGTTGCATGGAATGCCTAGGACTATTGTTTCTGGTCGCGATGTTAAATTCTTGAGTTACTTTTGGAATACTTTATGGGCTAAACTTGGCACAAAATTGTTGTTTTCTACTACTTCTCATCCTCAAACGGATGAACAAACTGAAGTTGTCAATAGAACTTTGGGAACACTTTTGCGTGCTATTCTTAAAAGATCTTGCATTGACATTTCTATGGACTTTATTTTGGGGTTGCCTAGGACTAAGAAGGGGAGGGGTTCTATTTTTGTTGTTGTGGATAAATTCTCTAAGATGACACATTTTATAGATTTTCATAAAACCGATGATGCTTCAAACAATGCGGATTTGTTCTTTAGAAAAGTCGCTAGGTTGCATGGCATGCCTAGGACTATTGTTTCTGATCGCGATGTTAAATTCTTAAGTTACTTTTGGAGGACTTTATGGGCTAAACTTGGCACAAAATTGTTGTTTTCTACTACTTGTCATCCTCAAACGGATGGACAAACTGAAGTTTTCAATAGAACTTTGGGAACACTTTTGCGTAATATTCTTAAAAAGATCTTGCATTGACATTTCTATGGACTTTATTTTGGGGTTGCCTAGGACTAAGAAGGGGATGGATTCTATTTTTGTTGTTGTGGATAGATTCTCTAAGATGGCACATTTTATAGCTTGTTATAAAACCGATGATGCTTCAAACATTGCAGATTTTTTCTTTAGAGAAGTCGTTAGGTTGCATGGCATGCCTAGGACTATTGTTTCTGGTCGCGATGTTAAATTTTTGATTTACTTTTGGAATACTTTATGGGCTAAACTTGGCACAAAATTGTTGTTTTCTACTACTTGTCATCTTCAAACGGATGGACAAACTGAAGTTGTCAATAGAACTTTGGGAACACTTTTGCGCGCTATTCTTAAAAAGAACTTGGATTGACATTTATATGGACTTTATTTCGGGGTTGCCTAGGACTAAGATGGGGAGGGATTCTATTTTTGTTGTTGTGGATAGATTCTTTAAGATTGCAATTTTATAGCTTGTCATAAAACCGATGATGCTTCAAACATTGCGGATTTTTTCTTTAGAGAAGTCGCTAGGTTGCATGGAATGCCTAGGACTATTGTTTCTGGTCGCGATGTTAAATTCTTGAGTTACTTGTGGAATACTTTATGGGCTAAACTTGGCACAAAATTGTTGTTTTCTACTACTTGTCATCCTCAAATGGATGGACAAACTGAAGTTGTCAATAGAACTTTGGGAACACTTTTGCGTGCTATTCTTAAAAAGATCTTGCATTGACATTTCTATGGACTTTATTTTGGGGTTGCCTAGAACTAAGAAGGGGAGGGGTTCTATTTTTGTTGTAGTGGATAGATTCTCTAAGATGGCACATTTTATAGATTGTCATAAAACCGATGATGCTTCAAACAATGCGGATTTGTTCTTTGGAGAAGTCGCTAGGTTGCATGGCATGCCTAGGACTATTGTTTCTGATCGCGATTTTAAATTCTTAAGTTACTTTTGGAGGACTTTGTGGGCTAAACTTGGCACAAAATTGTTGTTTTCTACTACTTGTCATCCTCAAACGGATGGACAAACTGAAGTTTTCAATAGAACTTTGGGAACACTTTTGCGTGCTATTCTTAAAAAGAACTTGGATTGACATTTCGATGGACTTTATTTTGGGGTTGCCGAGGAATAAGAAGGGGAGTGATTCTATTTTGTTTTTGTGGATAGATTCTCTATGATGACACATTTTATAGCTTGTCATAAAACCGATGATGCTTCAAACATTGCGGATTTGTTCTTTAGAGAAGTCGTTAGGTTGCATGGCATGCCTAGGACTATTGTTTCTGGTCGGGATGTTAAATTCTTGAGTTACTTTTCGAAGACTTTATGGGCTAAACTTGGCAAAAAATTGTTGTTTTCTACTACTTGCCATCCTCAAACGGATGGACAAACTGAAGTTGTCAATAGAACTTTGGGAACACTTTTGCGTGCTATTCTTAAAAAGAACTTGGATTGACATTTCTATGGACTTTATTTTGGGGTTTCCTAGGACTAAAAAGGGGAGGGATTCTATTTTTGTTGTTGTGGATAGATTCTCTAAGATGGCACATTTTATAGCTTGTCATAAAACCGATGATGCTTCAAACATGGCGGATTTGTTCTTTAGAGAAGTCGCTAGGTTGCATGGAATGCCTAGGACTATTGTTTCTGGTCGCGATGTTAAATTCTTGAGTTACTTTTGGAATACTTTATGGGCTAAACTTGGCACAAAATTGTTGTTTTCTATTACTTGTCATCCTCAAACGGATGGAAAAACTGAAGTTGTCAATAGAACTTTGGGAACACTTTTGCGTGCTATTCTTAAAAAGAACTTGGATTGACATTTCTATGGACTTTATTTTGGGGTTGCCTAGGACTAAGAAGGGGATGGATTCTATTTTTGTTGTTGTGGATAGATTCTCTAAGATGGCACATTTTATAGCTTGTCATAAAACCGATGATGCTTCAAACATTCCGGATTTGTTCTTTAGAGAAGTCGCTAGGTTGCATGGAATGCCTAGGACTATTGTTTCTGGTCGCGATGTTAAATTCTTGAGTTACTTTTGGAATACTTTATGGGCTAAACTTGGCACAAAATTGTTGTTTTCTACTACTTGTCATCCTCAAACGGATGGACAAACTGAAGTTGTCAATAGAACTTTGGGAACACTTTTGCGTGCTATTCTTAAAAAGAACTTGGATTGACATTTCGATGGACTTTATTTTGGGGTTGCCTAGGACTAAGAAAGGGAGGGATTCTATTTTTGTTGTTGTGGATAGATTCTCTAAGATGGCACATTTTACAGCTTGATATAAAACCGATGATGCTTCAAACATTGCGGATTTTTTCTTTAGAGAAGTCGTTAGGTTGCATGGCATGCCTAGGACTATTGTTTCTGGTCGCGATGTTAAATTCTTGAGTTACTTTTGAAATACTTTGTGACACCCTGACCCGATACAATAAAAATACAGCGGAATTTAAAATTTTCTTTCAAACATGGAAGGAGTTTCAAAATACATTTTTATAAAAGTGTTTACAAAATAACAACATGATCATTCCAATGACATAACAAAATACAAAATATCATTAGTGTGATCATGTTACAAAATGGTACAAAATAATCATCCTTCCAATCTTCGTATGCATATGACCCCCATCCACAGTCAATGTCCCGGTCCGTCGCTCTTATCTGCATCACATGAAAATAACTGAAATGAGAATAAATCTCAGCAAGTGGAACTCTTACATAGCAATGATACATAGTATACTCTGTAAAACATGGCTTTTAAATCATAAATACCATCGACTCTGAAACATGAATACTGTAGCAATAACTGTAGCAATAGCATAGCAATAGATAGCAATACGATGGTATTTCTCTTTTCTATGGTTGGATTGATATCAATAGTATCTGTAACTGTGGTTGCCAATATCCCATCGATATAAATCGATAACTGTGAGGGGATAAAAGCCTATGGTCGATGATCATCTAATTGCATGCAATGCCATGGCTATGATAAATCAATCCAATAAAACATTTGAATTCTCAATAGCATTTAAGGCCGTCGTTTCGCAATCTCATAATATTTCTTGTATTCCCTTTATAACAATGGTGAGACATACAATGCCTCCAATAGATAATCAATGAAATGAATACATAGCAATGGATCAATGGAAGGGAATAACACTTTGAAACCTTTAAAACACAATACATATAATATCATGTGAGCAAAAAGGATGAAATTCCACTTACAAACCAATAGAACACCTCAAATAAGCTCTTGGTACACCACCTACAACAATAATCCATAAATAACACCAATATCAACTCTAGATCCACAAGTACAAGCCAAATAATCCATTAAACAACTCAAACATCAAATCCAAAATAACCCTTAACTCAAAACCTCGTTAGAATCGCACCAAAAACTTACCTAAGCTTCCTTATACCACGGAGAACGATGATCTCAAGTCGGAAATCGAAACAAAGCCAAGAATCAAAGGTGGGAAGCAATTGAAATGGATGAAAACCCTTGCCAATGGAGAGAAAATCGGTAAAGAAGAGAAGGAATAGGATAAGGTATGGCCAACAACTCCCAAAAAGTGACTTAAAAACTCGCCCATACTTACACCGCGGGTGCGCCAACACAAGCACCGCGGGTGCGCCATGCTCTCGGCATACCAAAATAATTCTCATGCACGATCACCGCGGGTGCGGTGCTACAATTACCGCGGGTGCGGTCTCACCGCGGGTGCGGTCCTTGCACTGCCGCGGGTGCGGTGATGCCACGGCCCTCCAAAACCAAAATGATGAATAGTACACCGCGGGGGCACTCATCTAAGAGCGCGGGTGCACTCTACTCACGGCAATGAACAGTACAAACTCAACTAAAATCGATCCGAAACGCTGAAACGAACAATCAACACCAACTAATACCTCAAATAAATAATAACCAATAATACTATAGCCCAAAACACAACTATAAACAACTAATCATAAACCCAATTAACACAATAAAGCTTAAACCGTACCGTACACTGGGCTCGGCTATTACATACTTTATAGGCTAAACTTGGCACAAAATTGTTGTTTTCTACTACTTGTCATCCTCAAACGGATGGACAAACTGAAGTTGTCAATAGAACTTTGGGAACACTTTTGCGTGCTATTCTTAAAAAGAACTTGGATTTACATTTCGATGGACTTTATTTTGGTGTTGCCGAGGACTAAGAAGGGGAGTGATTCTTTTTTTGTTTTTGTGGATAGATTCTCTAGGATGACACATTTTATAGCTTGTCATAAAACCGATGATGCTTCAAACATTGCGGATTTGTTCTTTAGAGAAGTCGCTAGGTTGCATGGAATGCCTAGGACTATTGTTTCTGGTCGCGATGTTAAATTCTTGAGTTACTTTTGGAATACTTTATGGGCTAAACTTGGCACAACATTGTTGTTTTCTACTACTTGTCATCCTCATCCTCAAACGGATGGACAAACTGAAGTTGTCAATAGAACTTTGGGAACACTTTTGCGTGCTATTCTTAAAAAGAACTTGGATTGACATTTCTATGGACTTTATTTTGGGGTTGCCTAGGACTAAGAAGGGGATGGATTCTATTTTTTTTGTTGTGGATAGATTCTCTAGGATGGCACATTTTATAGCTTGTTATAAAACCGATGATGCTTCAAACATTGAAGATTTTTTCTTTAGAGAAGTCGTTAGGTTGCATGGCATGCCTAGGACTATTGTTTCTGGTCGCGATGTTAAATTTTTTAGTTACTTTTGGAATACTTTATGGGCTAAACTTGGCACAAAATTGTTGTTTTCTACTACTTGCCATCCTCAAACGGATGGACAAACTGAACTTGTCAATAGAACTTTGGGAACACTTTTGCGTGCTATTCTTAAAAAGAACTTGGATTGACATTTTTATGGACTTTATTTTGGGGTTGCCGAGGACTAAGAAGGGGAGTGATTCTATTTTTGTTTTTGTGGATAGATTCTCTAGGATGACACATTTTATAGCTTGTCATAAAACCGATGATGCTTCAAACATTGCGGATTTGTTCTTTAGAGAAGTCGCTAGGTTGCATGGAATGCCTAGGATTATTGTTTCTGGTCGAGATGTTAAATTCTTGAGTTACTTTTGGAATACTTTATTGGCTAAACTTGGCAGAAAATTGTTGTTTTCTACTACTTGTCATCCTCAAACGGATGGACAAACTGAAGTTGTCAATAGAACTTTGGGAACACTTTTGCGTGCTATTCTTAAAAAGAACTTGGATTGACATTTCTATGGACTTTATTTTGGGGTTGCCTAGGACTAAGAAGGGGATGGATTCTATTTTTGTTGTTGTGGATAGATTTTCTAAGATGGCACATTTTATAGCTTGTTATAAAACCGATGATGCTTCAAACATTGCAGATTTTTTCTTTAGAGAAGTCGTTAGGTTGCATGGCATGCCTAGAACTATTGTTTCTGGTCGCGATGTTAAATTTTTGAGTTACTTTTGGAATACTTTATGGGCTAAACTTGGCACAAAATTGTTGTTTTCTACTACTTGTCATCTTCAAACGGATGGACAAACTGAAGTTGTCAATAGAACTTTGGGAACACTTTTGCGTGCTATTCTTAAAAAGAACTTGGATTGACATTTCTATGGACTTTATTTCGGGGTTGCTTAGGACTAAGAAGCGGAGGGATTCTATTTTTGTTGTTGTGGATAGATTCTCTAAGATTGCACATTTTATAGCTTGTCATAAAACCGATGATGCTTCAAACATTGCGGATTTGTTCTTTAGAGAAGTCGCTAAGTTGCATGGAATGCCTAGGACTATTGTTTCTGGTCGCGATGTTAAATTCTTGAGTTACTTTTGGAATACTTTATGGGCTAAACTTGGCACAAAATTGTTGTTTTCTACTACTTGTCATCCTCAAACGGATGAACAAACTGAAGTTGTCAATAGAACTTTGGGAACACTTTTGCGTGCTATTCTTAAAAAGAACTTGGATTGACATTTCTATGGACTTTATTTCGGGGTTGCCTAGGACTAAGAAGGGGAGGGATTCTATTTTTGTTGTTGTGGATAGATTCTCTAAGATTGCACATTTTATAGCTTGTCATAAAACCGATGATGCTTCAAACATTGCGGATTTGTTCTTTAGAGAAGTCGCTAGGTTGCATGGAATGCCTAGGACTATTGTTTCTGGTAGCGATGTTAAATTCTTGAGTTACTTTTGGAATACTTTATGGGCTAAACTTGGCACAAAATTGTTGTTTTCTACTACTTGTCATCCTCAAACGGATGAACAAACTGAAGTTGTCAATAGAACTTTGGGAACACTTTTGCGTGTTATTCTTAAAAATATCTTGCATTGACATTTCTATGGACTTTATTTTGGGGTTGCCTAGGACTAAGAAGGGGAGGGGTTCTATTTTTGTTGTTGTGGATAGATTCTCTAAGATGACACATTTTATAGATTGTCATAAAACCGATGATGCTTCAAACAATGCGGATTTGTTCTTTAGAGAAGTCGCTAGGTTGCATGGCATGCCTAGGACTATTGTTTCTGATCGCGATGTTAAATTCTTAAGTTACTTTTGGAGGACTTTATGGGCTAAACTTGGCACAAAATTGTTGTTTTCTACTACTTGTCATCCTCAAACGGATGGACAAACTGAAGTTTTCAATAGAACTTTGGGAACACTTTTGCGTGCTATTCTTAAAAAGATCTTGCATTGACATTTCTATGGACTTTATTTTGGGTTTGCCTAGGATAAGAAGGGGAGTGATTCTTTTTTTTGTTTTTGGATAGATTCTTTAATGATGACACCTTTTATAGATTGTATAAAACCGATGATGCTTCAAACATTGCGGATTTTTTTAGTCTTTAGATGGAATGCCTAGGACTTTGTTAGTACGGTTAGGCATGCACGTAGGGCTATTGTTCTGGTGCTCGCGATGCTTAATTCCTAGGACCGGGACTGCTGTAATGGTCGTTACACGATATTAAATTGAGTTACTTTTGAAGACTTTATGGGCTAAAATTGGCACAAAATTGTTGTTTTCTACTACTTGCATCCTCAAACGGATGGACAAACTGAAGTTGTCAATAGAACTTTGGGAACACTTTTGCGTGCTATTCTTAAAAAGAACTTGGATTGAATTTCTATGGACTTTATTTTGGGGTTGCCTAGGAATAAGAAGGGGAGGGATTCTATTTTTGTTTTTGTGGATAGATTCTCTAAGATGACACATTTATAGCTTGTCATAAAACCGATGATGCTTCAAATATTGCGGATTTGTTCTTTAGAGAAATCGTTAGGTTGCATGGCATGCCTAGGACTATTGTTTCTGGTCGCGATGTTAAATTCTTGAGTTACTTTTGGAATACTTTATAGGCTAAACTTGGCACAAAATTGTTGTTTTCTACTACTTGTCATCCTCAAACGGATGGACAAACTGAAGTTGTCAATAGAACTTTGGGAACACTTTTGCGTGCTATTCTTAAAAAGAACTTGGATTGACATTTCGATGGACTTTATTTTGGGGTTGCCGAGGACTAAGAAGGGGAGTGATTCTATTTTTGTTTTTGTGGATAGATTCTCTAGGATGACACATTTTATTGCTTGTCATAAAACCGATGATGCTTCAAACATTGCGGATTTGTTCTTTAGAGAAGTCGCTAAGTTGCATGGAATGCCTAGGACTATTGTTTCTGGTCGCGATGTTAAATTCTTGAGTTACTTTTGGAATACTTTATGGGCTAAACTTGGCACAACATTGTGGTTTTCTACTACTTGTCATCCTCAAACGGATGGACAAACTGAAGTTGTCAATAGAACTTTGGGAACACTTTTGCGTGCTATTCTTAAAAAGAACTTGGATTGACATTTCTATGGACTTTATTTTGGGGTTGCCTAGGACTAAGAAGGGGATGGATTCTATTTTTGTTGTTGTGGATAGATTCTCTAAGATGGCACATTTTATAGCTTGTTATAAAACCGATGATGCTTCAAACATTGCAGATTTTTTCTTTAGAGAAGTCTTTAGGTTGCATGGCATGCCTAGGACTATTGTTTCTGGTCGCGATGTTCAATTTTTGAGTTACTTTTGGAATACTTTATGGGCTAAACTTGGCACAAAATTGTTGTTTTCTACTACTTGTCATCCTCAAACGGATGGACAAACTGAAGTTGTCAATAGAACTTTGGGAACACTTTTGCGTGCTATTCTTAAAAAGAACTTGGATTGACATTTCTATGGACTTTATTTCGGGGTTGCCTAGGACTAAGAAGGGGAGGGATTCTATTTTTGTTGTTGTGGATAGATTCTCTAAGATTGCACATTTTATAGCTTGTCATAAAACCGATGATGCTTCAAACATTGCGGATTTTTTCTTTAGAGAAGTCGCTAGGTTGCATGGAATGCCTAGGACTATTGTTTCTGGTAGCGATGTTAAATTCTTGAGTTACTTTTGGAATACTTTATGGGCTAAACTTGGCACAAAATTGTTGTTTTCTACTACTTGTCATCCTCAAACGGATGAACAAACTGAACTTGTCAATAGAACTTTGGGAACACTTTTGCGTGCTATTCTTAAAAATATCTTGCATTGACATTTCTATGGACTTTATTTTGGGGTTGCCTAGGACTAAGAAGGGGAGGGGTTCTATTTTTGTTGTTGTGGATAGATTCTCTAAGATGACACATTTTATAGATTGTCATAAAACCGATGATGCTTCAAACAATGCGGATTTGTTCTTTAGAGAAGTCGCTAGGTTGCATGGCATGCCTAGGACTATTGTTTCTGATCGCGATGTTAAATTCTTAAGTTACTTTTGGAGGACTTTATGGGCTAAACTTGGCACAAAATTGTTGTTTTCTACTACTTGTCATCCTCAAACGGATGGACAAACTGAAGTTTTCAATAGAACTTTGGGAACACTTTTGCGTGCTATTCTTAAAAAGATCTTGCATTGACATTTCTATGGACTTTATTTTGGGGTTGCCTAGGACTAAGAAGGGGAGGGGTTCTATTTTTGTTGTTGTGGATAGATTCTCTAAGATGGCACATTTTATAGATTGTCATAAAACCGATGATGCTTCAAACAATGCGGATTTGTTCTTTAGAGAAGTCGCTATGTTGCATGGCATGCCTAGGACTATTGTTTCTGATCGCGATGTGTAACGACCCATTACAGGCCCAGTGGACCGCCCATACGGCCCACTGCCCCAATCGACCCAAGGCTATCCCGATCTTGTGAGTTGGCCCGTAAGCCCAGTGGGCTTGCCCACCCTGTGGTGTCACTCACGGGCTTTCCATAGGCCCGTGTGATCTTGGGTTCGATCCTGGGGAGGCACAGGGTGGGCAAGCCCACTGGGCCTACGGGCCAAGTCACAAGATCGGGATAGCCTTGGGTCGATTGGGCAGTGGGCCGTATGGGCGGTCCACTGGGCCTGTAATAGGTCGTTACACGATATTAAATTCTTGAGTTACTTTTGGAGGACTTTATGGGCTAAACTTGGCATAAAATTGTTGTTTTCTACTACTTGGCATCCCCAAACGGATGGACAAACTGAAGTTTTCAATAGAACTTTGGGAACACTTTTGCGTGCTATTCTTAAAAAGAACTTGGATTGACATTTCGATGGACTTTATTTTGGGGTTGCCGAGGAATAAGAAGGGGAGTGATTCTATTTTTGTTTTTGTGGATAGATTCTCTATGATGACACATTTTATAGCTTGTCATAAAACCGATGATGCTTCAAATATTGCGGATTTGTTCTTTAGAGAAATCGTTAGGTTGCATGGCATGCCTAGGACTATTGTTTCTGGTCGCGATGTTAAATTCTTGAGTTACTTTTGGAATACTTTATAGGCTAAACTTGGCACAAAATTGTTGTTTTCTACTACTTGTCATCCTCTAACGGATGGACAAACTGAAGTTGTCAATAGAACTTTGGGAACACTTTTGTGTGCTATTCTTAAAAAGAACTTGGATTGACATTTCGATGGACTTTATTTTGGGGTTGCCGAGGACTAAGAAGGGGAGTGATTCTATTTTTGTTTTTGTGGATAGATTCTCTAGGATGACACATTTTATTGCTTGTCATAAAACCGATGATGCTTCAAACATTGCGGATTTGTTCTTTAGAGAAGTCGCTAAGTTGCATGGAATGCCTAGGACTATTGTTTCTAGTCGCGATGTTAAATTCTTGAGTTACTTTTGGAATACTTTATGGGCTAAACTTGGCACAACATTGTTGTTTTCTACTACTTGTCATCCTCAAACGGATGGACAAACTGAAGTTGTCAATAGAACTTTGGGAACACTTTTGCGTGCTATTCTTAAAAAGAACTTGGATTGACATTTCTATGGACTTTATTTTGGGGTTGCCTAGGACTAAGAAGGGGATGGATTCTATTTTTGTTGTTGTGGATAGATTCTCTAAGATGGCACATTTTATAGCTTGTTATAAAACCGATGATGCTTCAAACATTGCAGATTTTTTCTTTAGAGAAGTCGTTAGGTTGCATGGCATGCCTAGGACTATTGTTTCTGGTCGCGATGTTAAATTTTTGAGTTACTTTTGGAATACTTTATGGGCTAAACTTGGCACAAAATTGTTGTTTTCTACTACTTGTCATTCTCAAACGGATGGACAAACTGAAGTTGTCAATAGAACTTTGGGAACACTTTTGCGTGCTATTCTTAAAAAGAACTTGGATTGACATTTCTATAGACTTTATTTCGGGGTTGCCTAGGACTAAGAAGGGGAGGGATTCTATTTTTGTTGTTGTGGATAGATTCTCTAAGATTGCACATTTTATAGCTTGTCATAAAACCGATGATGCTTCAAACATTGCGGATTTGTTCTTTAGAGAAGTCGCTAGGTTGCATGGAATGCCTAGGACTATTGTTTCTGGTCGCGATGTTAAATTCTTGAGTTACTTTTGGAATACTTTATGGGCTAAACTTGGCACAAAATTGTTGTTTTCTACTACTTGTCATCCTCAAACGGATGAACAAACTGAAGTTGTCAATAGAACTTTGGGAACACTTTTGCGTGCTATTCTTAAAAAGATCTTGCATTGACATTTCTATGGACTTTATTTTGGGGTTGCCTAGGACTAAGAAGGGGAGGGGTTCTATTTTGTTGTTGTGGATAGATTCTCTAAGATGACACATTTTATAGATTGTCATAAAACCGATGATGCTTCAAACAATGCGGATTTGTTCTTTAGAGAAGTCGCTAGGTTGCATGGCATGCCTAGGACTATTGTTTCTGATCGCGATGTTAAATTGTTCAGTTACTTTTGGAGGACTTTATGGGCTAAACTTGGCACAAAATTGTTGTTTTCTACTACTTGTCATCCTCAAACGGATGGACAAACTGAAGTTTTCAATAGAACTTTGGGAACACTTTTGCGTGCTATTCTTAAAAAGATCTTGCATTGACATTTCTATGGACTTTATTTTGGGGTTGCCTAGGACTAAGAAGGGGAGGGATTCTATTTATGGATTACTTTATGGGCTAAACTTTGCACAATATTGTTGTAATCTACTACTTGTCATCCTCAAACGGATGGACAAACTGAAGTTGTCAATAGAACTTTGGGAACACTTTTGCGTGCTATTCTTAAAAAGAACTTGGATTGACATTTTGATGGACTTTATTTTGGGGTTGCCGAGGACTAAGAAGGGGAGTGATTCTATTTTGGTTGTTGTGGATAGATTCTCTAAGATGACACATTTTATAGCTTGTCATAAAACCGATGATGCTTCAAACATTGCGGATTTGTTCTTTAGAGAAGTCGTTAGGTTGCATGGCATGCCTAGGACTATTATTTCTGGTCGCGATGTTAAATTCTTTAGTTACTTTTGGAAGACTTTATTGGCTAAACTTTGCACAAAATTGTTGATTTCTACTACTTGTCATCCTCAAACGGATGGACAAACTGAAGTTGTCAATAGAACTTTGGGAACACTTTTGCGTGCTATTCTTAAAAAGAACTTGGATTGACATTTCTATGGAATTTATTTCGGGTTGCCTAGGACTAAGAAGGGGAGGGATTCTATTTTTGTTGTTGTGGATAGATTCTCTAAGATTGCACATTTTATAGCTTGTCATAAAACCGATGATGCTTCAAACATTGCGGATTTGTTCTTTAGAGAAGTCGCTAGGTTGCATGGAATGCCTAGGACTATTGTTTCTGGTCGCGATGTTAAATTCTTGAGTTACTTGTGGAATACTTTATGGGCTAAACTTGGCACAAAATTGTTGTTTTCTACTACTTGTCATCCTCAAATGGATGGACAAACTGAAGTTGTCAATAGAACTTTGGGAACACTTTTGCGTGCTATTCTTAAAAAGATCTTGCATTGACATTTCTATGGACTTTATTTTGGGGTTGCCTAGGACTAAGAAGGGGAGGGGTTCTATTTTTGTTGTTGTGGTTAGATTCTCTAAGATGGCACATTTTATAGATTGTCATAAAACCGATGATGCTTCAAACAATGCGGATTTGTTCTTTAGAGAAGTCGCTAGGTTGCATGGCATGCCTAGGACTATTGTTTCTGATCGCGATGTTAAATTCTTAAGTTACTTTTGGAGGACTTTATGGGCTAAACTTGGCACAAAATTGTTGTTTTCTACTACTTGTCATCCTCAAACGGATGGACAAACTGAAGTTTTCAATAGAACTTTGGGAACACTTTTGCGTGCTATTCTTAAAAAGAACTTGGATTGACATTTCGATGGACTTTATTTTGGGGTTGCCGAGGAATAAGAAGGGGAGTGATTCTATTTTTGTTTTTGTGGATAGATTCTTTATGATGACACATTTTATAGCTTGTCATAAACCGATGATGATTCAAACATTGCAGATTTGTTCTTTAGAGAAGTCGTTAGGTTGCATGGCATGCCTATGACTATTGTTTCTGGTCGAGATGTTAAATTCTTGAGTTACTTTTCGAAGACTTTATGGGCTAAACTTGGCAAAAAATTGTTGTTTTCTACTACTTGCCATCCTCAAACGGATGGACAAACTGAAGTTGTCAATAGAACTTTGGGAACACTTTTGCGTGCTATTGTAATGCCCAAGATTTTATAACACGTTAGTTTGAGATATGAATGCAACCAGATTATGTTGAGATTTAAAAGTTAAATATGTAAATTTTTGGGCGAAAGTGACTCGCCCGGGCGGACGCTTTTGACGCCCGAGCGAGAATGCCTCGGAGAAGGGTCGAGAGTCACTCGCCCGGGCGGATGTTTTTGACCGCCCGAGCGAGGCTGCTGGAATGGGCGAAGGCCGAGAGTTGTTCGCCCGGGCGGACGTTTTTGCTCGCCCGAGCGAGCGTGTAAATTAGTCCAGGGCCGAGAGTTTCTCGCCCGGGCGGAAATTTATGTCCGCCCGAGCGAGGGCCGTGTACATCCAAGGATTTGCCATGTGTCTTGAATCATGCAAGGTATATATATATGTTAGCCTTTCTTTGGCCATTTCATCAGAAGAGACTACCGAGGAAGCTTAGGAGAAGGGTAAGGTGATTTCATCCTAGAATCAAGATTGTGTCACTTTTACATATCCAAACTAAAATCTAAATATAGGGTTGAACTCCTCTCTTTATTTGCTACAAGTTGATGTAAGTATTGTTCAATTCTAGCATGTTTTGAGAATTACATATTGGGGAAATGCTGATATGCTTATATATATGTGTTCTTGAGAGAATTGTTATCGTAGAAACGCAATCGGATCGAAGAACGGATATCGTATGTTATTATTATGATTTTTCAGCATGTATAGAAGGAAGTATATGCAGATTTTGAGATCTTGTCTTGGATATGGTGATGATTATGAATTGAGGAATGATACAATTTTGATTAGGGAGAATTGGATTGACCGGTATCGAGAAATACACCGTTATGCCGTCAATGGTGTTGAAATGTACTAGTGAATTGATAGTATATGTATTGATTGGGTTAGGAATTGATGAAACACATATTACATTGCTATTTCAGATTGGTGTCGACGACTTTGACATCGAGTAATTGGCATCGACAGATAGTGTGCGACGAAAGGTATAAGTCATGTTTTGTTTGGGGAGATGTAACTCAAATAAGATATTATTTGAGTTTCCCAACCAAAATCACATACGAGTATTATTAAATATTTTGTAACATGTTTATGAATTGTGTATAGCATTATATTCAATCTTTTAACATGTTATGCTTTGATTTCAGAATTGTATTCAAGCATGTATGATCAGTATGATATTCAGCCATGAATATGATTATACGTTGTTTACATATTGATATTCATTGCATTTGAGATAGGAGAGTCTTTGACAGGCATTGTCAAATATCTAGACGTTTCGGTGTATCTCAGCATAGGAGTAGGCATTACTCTTATTGCCGCCGTTGATACAGCTCAGACCGAAGTCTAGGAATGAGACGTACATTACCCCGATTGGAGGGTAGGTAGTGACGTCTTATTCACCCCGGGATCCCTAGAGTTCTAGTCGAGTCGAGTCCAGACATGGTTTGATTCGCATTGCATTGCATGTGCATATGATGTCATTCATGATAACATGTTTCATGTTAATTGATTATATGCATGTATACATGTTTATACTGGGATTTGTTTCTCACCGGTTTTCCGGCTGTTGTTATGTCTGTATGTGTGCATAACAACAGGTGGGGCAGGATCTGGGTCACGCAGAGGATGAGAGATGGACATAGCGTGGTGATCTCGGGCTTAGCAGAAAAACTAGTAGTTGTACTTTGACATGTACTGTATTTTATTACTAGTTGTTCAGAGTAGTTGGAACAAGACATATTGTACCTTATGTTTGTATTTTAAATAAGGCATGTATGTTGTTTATATACCTTAGATTAAATATTAAAAAGCGAAAATTGACCCACTTTTATATTAACGATCCATTTTATCCCAAGAAAAAGTTAGAACCCGGGTCCCCACAACAGGTGGTATCAGAGCCAGAGAGTTCCTTTAGACTGAGATAGGATAGAATGAGCGGGGTAGATCGAGTCTTCTTCCTTGCTTATGATGTGCTAGCATGATTATTGCTTTCCTATTACATGTTGTTTGTGTTTGATTTCTTTCAGCATGTGATAAACTGAATCAGAACTGATTCTAGATCAGAGGTAACTGACTAGAGGAGGGCTGAGATAGTTGTATATCTTGTATTCTAATCAGTTGGATTATTAGATACATGCCTCCTAGAAGAGCAGTTGTGCCAGTACGACCAACAGCGCCAGAGCAGGGTAGCACATCCGGAGATACGATGGATGTCACTGCTACGCCCATGGAGACTCTATTAAAGCGATTCCAGTCATTCCGACCACTGACCTTAAAGGGTACAGAAAATGCAATTGAATGCGAAAGCTGGTTGGAGGATATCGAGATGTTGTTCGAGTCTCTAGGGTACAGTGATGAGAAGAGAGTGAAGCTCATTGGCCATCAACTGCAAGACGTGGCTAAGTATTGGTGGGTGAATATGAGAAGAGCACTAGAACAGCGTGGCACTGAGATTACATGCAAAGTGTTCAAGACTGAGTGCTATCAGCGATTCTTCCCTGTATCCTACCGGAAAGATAAAGGCGCTGAATTTGCAAACCTGAGGCAAGGGCAACTGAATATCGAAGAGTACGTTGCTAAATTTTCTTCTTTGCTTCGTTTTGCACCTCACGTTTCCGGTAATGATGAGGCCATGGCGGATCAGTTTATAAATGGCCTAAATCCAGATATCTTTACGTTGGTCAATACTGGGAGACCCGATAATTTCTCGGATGCATTGAATCGTGCCAAAGGAGCAGAAGCAGGGTTGCTGAGACAACGAAGTGTTCCGTATGTGGCTCCGAGTCCGAGACCGCCACTACCTCCATCCCAAGTTCCTCCTCCTCAATTCGAAAGTGGTGGTAGCAGCAGCGGACGCAAAGATCAATTGAAAGCAAAGGGTAAACAGTTTAAGAGGGCAGGGAGCAGTTCTTCGAGCTCCAGCGGGTCAAGACAGAGAGGTTTTGGCCAGAGTCTAGAGGTGGCAAGTGGATATTGCAGTACTTGTGGAGGTAAGCATGCCACAGAACAATGTCAAGGTGTAGTGGGCAGGTGTAACGTATGCAAACAACAAGGGCATTATGCCAAGGTCTGTCCTCAGAGAAGTGGTGTATCGAGATTCCAGGCTGCCGGGTCGTCTGCTTCCGTGACTCAGCCTGAGAGGCAAGCTTCATCTGTTCACTCATTTCAGCCGCCCCCAGCACAGACCCAGCCTCGAGCCAGAGGTGGCCAGCCAGGGAGTCAGCCTCAGAGACAACAGGCTCAAGTGTTTGCCTTGACTGAAGAGCAAGCACAGGATGCCCCAGATGATGTCATAGCAGGTAACTGTTCTCTTTGCGGTTATCCTGCTTATATATTGATAGATACGGGCGCATCGCATACATTCATATCAGAACGATTTGCATTATCGCATTCTCTGCCTGTTGAGTCTTTGTTAGATGTTGTGTCTATTACTTCCTCCGTTAGGAAGTGGTTTGATATCAGTGACTACGGTTAGACATTGCATCTTACAGTTTGAGGGTCATGAAATTGATCTAGATTGCATAGTACTTGGGCTAGCTGACTTTGACTGTATAGTGGGTATTGACATGCTAACGAAGTATAGAGCCACCGGACCCGAGATGACAGACGAGTGGAAATTCTACGGGAAGGGTTCCAGATCTCGGATTCCCTTGATTTCGGCTCTTACTATGAACAGATTATTACAGAAAGGAGCAGACGGTTTCTTTATTTATGCTGTAGATATGCAGAAGTCGAGCCCGGCGTTGGCAGAAATACCAGTAGTGCGGGAATTTGCTGATATTTTTCCAGATGAAATCCCAGGATTACCTCCGGTTCGTGAGGTAGATTTCAGTATTGATCTTACACCAGGTACCTTCCCTATTTCGAAGAGCTCCATATAGGATGGCACCCATCGAACTCAAAGAACTGAAAGCACAGTTGGAAGATTTGCTAGACAAGGGATATATCAGGCCTAGTGTATCTCCTTGGGGTGCTCCAGTGCTATTTGTGCGAAAGAAGATGGATCGATGCGGCTGTGTATCGATTACAGGCAACTGAATAAGGCCACGATAAAGAATAAATATCCATTGCCTAGAATTGATGATCTATTTGATCAACTACAAGGATCGTCTGTATATTCCAAGATTGATTTACGATCTGTATATCATCAAGCTTCGGATTGCGAGATGTAGACATACCGAAGACAGCATTTCGAACCAGGTATGGGCATTACGAATTCATTGTTATGCCTTTTGGTTGACAAATGCCTCGGCGGTATTCGATGGGCTTGATGAATCAATCTTTCAGAGGTATTTGGATGATTTTGTTATTGTCTTTATCGATGATATTTTGGTGTATTCTAAGAACACGGATTGAGCGATGCAGAACATCTCAGAATTGTGTTGCAAACACTGAGAATGAGAAATTGTATGCCAAATTGCAAGTGCGAATTTTGGTTGAACCGAGTTGTCTTTTTGGGACATATCATATCGGGAGATGGTATCTCCGTAGATCCGAGTAAAGTGGAAGCTTGGATTAGTTGGCCGAGACCGACTTCTGTACCTGAATACGCAGTTTCATGGGTCTCGCGGGATACTATAGACGATTCATCCTCCAAGATTTCTCCCGTATTGCGAAGCCAATTACGCAATTGACACAGAAGAATGCACCGTTCTTATGGTCTGAGGAGTGTGAGTCTAGCTTTTTGGAATTGAAGAAGAGGCTGACCAGCGCACCTGTCCTGATGATTCCGTCAGGTACGGGTAATTTTGTTGTATATTGTGATGCTTCTCACAGAGGTTTGGGATGTATTCTTATGCAGCGAGGCATGTGGTTGCATATGCCTCGAGACAATTGAAGACTCACGAGACGCGATACCCCATTCATGATCTTGAATTGGCGGCTATTGTATTTGCGCTGAAGATCTGGCGCCATTATCTTTATGGCGAGAAATTCGAGATCTATTCAGACCACAAAAGCTTAAAGTACTTGTTTTCTCAGTCGGAGTTGAATATGCGACAGCGTAGATGGCTTGATCTGTTAAAAGATTTTGATTGCGAGATCAAATATTACCCGGGAAAGTCAATGCAGCGGCATACGCCTTGAGTCGAAAGGTATGTGCCTTATCCTTATCGACGATAGGTGTTACGAAACTCGTTGAAAATTGCTGTTTTGCTGGATTAGAATTTGATACAGATAGGAAGCCACTACGACTTGCTACTATTCAAGTCGAGCCAAACTTGATCAGAAGAATAAAAGAAGCACAAAGAACAGATCAGAATGTGCAGAGATCGATTCAGATGGTCAGAACAGGACACGTATCAAATATCGGGTGCGGGAGAATGTGTTGTACGTAAATAACCGTCTGGTGGTGCCGGATGTTTCAGAGTTGAGACATCAGATTATGTCTGAAGCACATTGCAGTCGGGTTTAGTATTCATCCTGGTGGCCGAACCGATATACAATGATCTGAAGACACAGTTGGTGGAAGCAGATG